>NW_008688046.1:318-18800 GCF_000695815.1 Acanthisitta chloris
GCTTTTATGGCTCTCCCTGGCCTTGAGCGGCGGCTACTCCACCCCCAGCACCTGGTGCTTTCCCCACCAGCTCAAAGCATCTCCCCCCAGCAGTACCAACCTCCTCATTCCACAGAAACACCCGATTTGACATCTTTCCCCCACCGAGACAGCCAGAGGAGACCGTTCCGTCCCCGGTCGATGCGACAGCGAGCGCAGGTCACCCCTCCACCCACCCAGGCTGGGTTTTTAATAAACAGCACTAGGAGCTGCTTGCTCGGAACCATGGAAAACACACTTGCATAACCAGGGACGCGCGCGAGGAGAAATCCATCGGGCAGAGCTGTCATTAGCGAATCGCTGCCGGCGTGTGGCTCAGCAGCGAGAGGGGACGAGGCTGGGCCAGGTCTGAGCTCCCTGTCACAGCCCACAGCCAGCTGCCACGTCCCCAGACCAGCTGCAGGACCCCAAACTCTGCACCACATCAGCTTGTGGGAGACCTTCCCCTGCTAAGTGACCCCCGTGGTGTGAGGGGAGGGAGAGCTGGATGAATCCGTCTCTCTGTAATGGGGGAATTTGCCAACAAGCTCTTGTTTCTGTGCTTTCCAAGCTAATGTGTTTCAGAGGGATGGGGATGAACATTTTGCTCCACAGAGATGCTGCTCTCCTCCTTCACGGGCTCCTGCCTGGCCCAAATTCTCCCCAAAAGCAGGCAGCCTCTGCTGGGAATTGAGCTTTGGGGTTGGGAGGTGAGTTTTTCCCAGCTCCCAGGCCAAACCCAAAGCTGTTCCCATGACCATCCCTCTCTAACACACCAACACCAGCAAGACTTGGCAGAAAAGCCAGGAAAGATTTCCCTAGACTATGGTCCCGTGGCTCTTAGGCTGCACCCAAGCACCCCCAGAGCATCTTTCAGATGCTTCCTACGACCTTCTTTGTCCCCATGAAGTAATTGTTTCATAAAATATATATTTATCACCTGTGAGGAAACACAGAGTATGATTTAAATATGCTTCGAGCTCATTCTTCAGGACTTAGTGACAGCAAGGACATCACTGGGCAGGAGTAAAATAAGTCTGGGCTTTGCCTGGCTCTGTAATGAAATAATAGGAAGGTTTTATCCTGTTATTACTCCTTACTCTGGATGCAAATTCCAACCTGCTTTACTTTCCTGATGTGATACCTGGCCCTGAGACTGCTTTCCCCATCAGCGTTCACCCTTCACCCCAGCTAAGACATTTTAAAGTACCTACAAGAGGCAGTTTTGAGCTTTAAAGTCTTTGGCTGCTCCTTTGTGAAGCCTCTGGAGTGGAAAAGTTGCTTTTTGGGGGTCTCAGAGCCTCATGGGCTGTTTTAGGCTGCCATGTAGGAGGTGAGGCTCTGAGCACTCCTGGGTCTGCTCCTTGATGAGCTGAAGGACGGAGGAAATCAGTAGTTATCTCCTCACCCAGCCCAAATGGGCAATCAGCCTCTAACACTAGAGGGTGCTCTAAAATTCCTCTGCTGAACTCAGTTGCTTCTCCTCCTGGGAAGGGCTGGAATGGGGCTGATGCATGTTGAAAGCTGCACCTAGAAGCAGTAATTAGCAGCAAGTCAGGAAAATTACTTAGCTGGTGTGTTGTCACTTGGGCAGAGCTGCTACTTTCAACACTCCTGGCTGCCTCCAGAGCCATATCCAAGATATGTGCCTGGGAAAATGAACTGTGAGGGGGCTTGAGCAGGCAGGTCCATCTGCCCATAGAGCCTACAAATAGCATCCCCTCCCATGGTGTAACTTCCCAGAGAAATGAACACAGCATAACACCTCTTTGCATGTTTCAAAAATAAAACATGCAATACTCAGTGTATCTGTTATTCAAACAGCCAAAAAAATCATTTTAGGAAGAGCAGGTGCTGTAAAGTACTGCTTCCCACCCCAGGTCCTCATCAGACATCTCTGGGTGCATGGGTTGACCAGTAGCCATAGGTTGTTTTGTCACTCTCAGGAGGAGAAAACCACCTAAAGGCTCCTTCACCTTATTCTCTGCTATAATTTGATTGCAGCTTCAGGATCAAGTGATTCATGAGTTGAATAATTAAGCAACACTTATCTTTGAGGAGAAACATCACATTTCCTTTGCATGGAGGGTGGGTTTGTTGTGCCACCAACAGCCCTCACTGCTGGGTTTGGATGTTGGAGCAGATGGTGACTGAGGAGGACTTGGGCCAGGCAAGGAAGGAGCTGGTCACAGGGCCCATGCAGCATGCAGGCAGCCACGTGAACTTTAGAAGTTATTTTTAGCCGGGAAGAGCAGAGGCTGCAGGGTGGTGAAGCTGTCTGCCTGGTTCCTCAAGAGCTCTCCACCTCCAACAGCGTTCCTCAGGGTCTGGAAAGTGTGCAAGAGTGAGCCAGGCCCACACATTACCTCCTTCTTCCCATGCCACAGTCTGGAGAAGAGCAGCTGCTGCGTCCCAGCCAAGCCATAACCCACCAAGCAGTGAAGACTTTACTTGGGAGTCTCTCCTTGCCAAATTCCCCAAGCCCCCATCAATCCATATGAATTTTGCTCTTCCCTTTTGCAAAAGCCAGGCCATGCATCTCCAAGAGACACATCCAGGGAGCTGGATACTGATGGGTTGGCTCAGCAGCAATCCCATTCTCAAGGAGAGACATCCCCAGGGTGTCCTGGCCAGCTGCATGGCTGGGACAGAGCATTGGGATGGCATGGGGCATGTGGATACAGCACATGGATTTCTATTGTGTAGCTGTTTCTCACAGCTACAGAAAGCTTCAGGCTTCAGAGCAATTAGACCTAAACCACTTAATGGCCATGCAGCAGTATAAAACTAATCACGCAGGAAGCCAGCTCAGCTCGACACTAAATCAGAGCCACTGCAGATTTATTTGATCTGACTGCCTTGACTTCTCCACACAGCTGTGGAATAGCTTTGCCTTTTACCTGTTGGAGTTTCTGGCCCCTGCTGTTCTCACTTGGTTTCTTCCTCCTCTCAGAACTGGTTTGAAACCATCATAACCTGGCATGCAAAACAGATGACAGAGCCGCTGAGCAGCAGCACATCACCCAGGGGTGCTGCTGCTAACATGACAGGTTACCAACACTCACTGCAATGCTGGAGCTTTGCTACAGACCTTAAGAGCCACCACATTGGCTCTACTTTACTAACAGAAGCCCAAAAGCAGCCATAGATATCCCTAGGAGCTAGTATTTCCCAGTACTAATCCTGCTGAGTGTTCCCTCTGGGATGGCATGGAAAGCTTAGTGGGTGTGAGACAGAGTTTAGATCCTGGAGAGCTGCTCCTAAACCTCTTCATCATCCATATTTCTTGGAGTTGGCAAGGCAGAGCTCCACAATAGTGCCCTAGAAAAAGAGAGACACAAGTTAAAAGCTCCAAACCCACCGCCACATCCTCTGTGTTCCTTCCCCTGTATCAGTACAGGGCTCAATCAGCCCCTTGGGTACTGCAGTTGTGGCCCCCAAGCAGCAAGGAGACACGTGAGCTGCACCAAAGCCCAAATTGCATGGTGCCAGGGTAGGTGAGGCAGCCCAGTGCTGAACAGCTAGAAAAACAAGTTGTATCCAAAGCAAGAACCAGTTTTATTTAGTCTGAGCCACTCCAAGAGGACCTTTTGCCATCCCCAGCCAGATGCCACCAGTTGTACAGCTATGAAATACAATGAAAGTTATACCTGAGCATAAACAAGGGGGAAGGGAACTGCAAAGAAACCACCAGCACAAGGTATGGGAATCCCCAGCCACAGACAGCAAAGCCAAGCCAACAAGGTCATGAACAGGAAATCCTTACCTTGTGTTTAAATATAGATTGTTTTACTGCTCTGCATCACTTAACCTGGTTATAAACCAACACATGCTGCAGGACCAGAGCAATCAGGGCTGTTCTGTCATCAGCGCTTAGTGAGGACCAGCATAACATAGAACCTGTAAGAGGTTTAAAAGGAGTACATACCCCCAAACACATCACCCAGAGTGATGAGACCCTAATTTTTAGGGTCTACCTGTCCTTCTCAAACAGCTGAAAGAAGAACTCACCCCTGTGCATCTCCTTTCCCTCACTAGTATCATCATTTACAATTAGTTATCCATATTTTTTTGCCCATGTTCTTAGCCAAACTAAGGAGAGCAGACCCAGCTCCAGCCACCAGCTTTTATGTTGGAACCCCTAGCTGTGCTAAAAGCCCATGATCAGCTCAATGAGCCTCTTCTGGGACACTCTCTGCCCATTGGGCCAAGGTCCCCGTAAAAGCTCAGGCTCAGGTCCCAAGGTGTTATCTCCACTGTATTTTGTATGATTATAGTGTTGTGGGTCTGTGCTGTGGGTAAGTTATCTCTAATATGGTCTTTTTGATTGTGGGTTGATGTTTTGGTATTCTTCTTCATTGGCAGTTGAGGCGACCCCCATTTTAATGTCTTCATGTGTGGGGCAGAGGATGTGGCTGTATCTGCATTCTACTTTGGATAGATGTGGTAATATAGTGAGGTTGCTATCGACTTTTGCTTTAAAGAGAGTGGTTTTTAGCTATGGGCTTGTTTATATGTAATTTGTGGTACTTGCCCCAGAAATAGCTGCTGAGCTGGCACAAAAAGTGGTACCCAGCCTCATTGCACAGGCACAGCATGATGTGGGTGCTCAGCAGATCTTGTTTCAGTGGCTTGTTTTCCTCTTCATGTTATATGTCTTGTTCAGAGCAGGTGGCTGGATTCCTTGTGTAAGTACAGTCAGGATATGCTGCTGGCAGGGAGGATAAAAAAATACTCATGTTATGGAAACTTCTATTATCCCTGTGGCCTTGGCTGCTAGAGGAGCATCCCTGACTGCAGCTGGGGTTTGGGTACCTTAGCTAATTGGGGCTGAGAGCAGGTGTGTGGTGTGTGGGTTAGGTCATATGGACCTTCTGGTGGTTATGTCAGATGTGATGAGTTCTGAAGTGAAGCTTGTTAAAAGCTCTATCTCTGCCTTATCAGTGGCTGTTTGTTTGCTGCTCCATCTGATGTCATTCACTCAGGCTGGAGATGTTCTCTGGTGGCTTTTATGCTGCGTTTCAGCTGGCAAAGCAATTTAGGATTTGCTGCAATGGCTTTTGGAGTGCCTGGGAAATGGGTTGCTGGAGAGGCTGCCAGCACAGGTCAGGCAGCTCTTTCCCAAGTGGAGCATGAGAAGTGCTCAGCTCCTGCAAGGGTGAGACCTGCCTCTCTGCGTGGCTTCCAGAGCAACATGGAAATAGGAGAGGGAGATAATTCACCAGGTGGATAGCTCATTCCTTAGGTTAGCAGGGGATTAGGGTTAATATCCCCTAAGAGCAGGATATTTGAATTATAAGGCTTTGAGTTTTTCTTTTCTTGGTTGTTTTAACCTAGAAAAAAGACTTTCCAAAGCTCCTGTGGGGGCCTGAAGTGTGACACTGCTGCTTTCCTAGGTGGTTACCTTGTCCTGGTAGTTCTCTGCCTCAGCTCTGAGCTGGATTCCAGCAGGGTGGTCAACTGCCTTAAGTGAATTAGATGGGCAAATTCCTCAGGGCTGAGCTATGCTCGGCATCCTCTGGGAGCTAACATCCCTCAGTCCCTCTGACAGCCCCTGCTTGAGGGGCTTTGTAGCCTTTGAAGTCATGTGACCCTGAAAGAAGTTTTCCGGTAGTTTATTTTGTCCCTTATTCCAGTGCTCTGCTCTTCTTCCTGCTCCCAGCTGCAGCTCCTGCAGACCAGGTGTTGGGGAAACAGGGCAACATCTTTTCCCTTTGATTTTCCCTTTCAGATGTGTTGCTAAAGGACAGGACTTGCAGACAAGCTGGGTGCTCTTCTGGCCATGGGGACAGGCATCACCCATGTGTGAGACAGGCTGTCCATGAGCTGAGTGCAGTGGAATAGGGACATATGGAGCATCAGCCAAGGGGGTCCTCAAACAGGTCCTTTTTGTCCCTTCATCCTAACTCTGTTGAGATTCAGGTCTGCATTGCCTCTAGGATCATGGCTGGGATTCCTGGGGTGATGTGCTGTGGGAGAGAGCTGAACCCCAGGGCAGTGTTGGGGTCCCAGATCACCCCATGGATGGCTTAGGGGAAGAAGAGGATGGCACAGGGCTAGAATTGCTAGGAGGGAGAGATAGAGAAAACCAGGGCTGAACTGAGCAGTGTGCTGCCTTCAGCCATGCTCTCTCTCCTGGGAAGTGTCCCTGTGACTTGTGACCTTTTTGGCTGGGAGTACTCAGCCAGCAGCCAAGGATTGTTCCTGCATCCAGTTCTGGCTCACCCTCCGAATTTATACCCTTTAGATATTATCGGAAACTTCCTGACTCATCCAGGCCAGCAGCACTGCCAGCTTTCCAAGCTCCCTATTGCTTTGCCTCCAAGTTCAAGTAGATCATGGGAGCTCTGCTGACCCCAAGCAATTTGGGGCCTCAGGGTGACTTTGCAGAGAGGTGGGAAGCTGCCTGTGTCCTAGAGAGACTGGGAGCATCTACACTGACAGAGGTAACAAACTTCCAAGGTGCTTTCAGCCCAGGGAGGATCCTGCTGTGTTTGATGGGTATGTTGGGTAGAGGCTGTGTGGTGCCTGTTGGAAAAAGATGAAATGTCCAGGTGTGTTGGTGCAAGGATTATTGAACAGAAACACAGGTGGATGCTGTAGTTTGGTCAGAAGGATGCTTGTTCCAGGCTACCCTGCTGCTGTGATGGTCTGGAAACCAAGATGCTGAGCCAGATGGCTTATTCAGTAACCAGATTCCAACTTGTCATCCGTCTCCTCTCCCTTATCCTAAGGCTTATCAGCCTTGCACCTCTGCAGGCAGAGAGCCTGAGGAGGGTGAAAGCTCAGAGACATCTCCAAGTGCTTGTCCCTGGTAGAGAACAGCAGCCATGGCCTCAATCCCACCTGCAGACCCTTCTGCTTGGGAAATGGGATCCTTCACAGGGATAGCCACAGTGGCAGTACAAAATTTTGGTTGGATTAGTGAGTTCCTGCTCACCAGTGCCACATCCCACCATTCCTACACACAGGCACTGAATGCCTTTGTCCTCCAAACTCAATTAGTTCATTGCAGCTGGAGTGAGTCCTTGCTCTTCCCAGTGCTGGGCTTGGGATGCTCTGGGGGGTGTAAATAAATGAGCAGATGGGAATAAAAATCCCTCCTGATGTCACTTCGTGTTGGCATGTTCTTTCCTCAGCCCAACCATACCCAGGGAAGCAGCTGCCAGTGATGGACCAGTGCTGAGTTCAGGCCTAGGAAGGGGGAGAAAAAAGCCCCAGCAGTCAGCTGGTGGGGACAGAGGAGAAAATGACTCATCTTCATGCTAAGAAATGGAGACGAATGAATGCACAAGGAAATGGGGGGAGAGGAGAAAGAGGCGTCTTGTGTTATCATTCCCAGCTGCACGGTGGTTGCTGTGAGGAGGAGCTTCCTCCTCTGCTGCTGGGAGGAGATACTGGGAAGATGGAGGGGGTGATTAGGGATGGAGGAGTCCTAACCTTGGAGAAAAATGGGGCTGATTTATGCCAGGGCAGTTGGTTTGGTTTAAATCTCACCTCTAGACACACACCTGTATTTCCCATCTCTTTATTTTAGATGGTTCTCAGGATTTTAAAATCAGACTTATTTCCAGCTTATTTCCCAAACAATTCAGGGCTCTCCACCACCCCAGATCACTCCAAATATTTCCCTGTTCTTAATCTTTCTTTGTCTCACTCCTAGGACTGGGTGATGACTCCCCAGAAACACCCCTCAACCCCATCGACCCACCCTTCCTCTGGGGAGGGGTCCCAGTGCACCCACGCTCCAGGGATGAGGATGTCCCCACACCAGCTCCTGGCCAGCCCTCACTGCCCTTGTCCCCAGGACCTGCTGGAGATGAGACATCCTCCAGGCAACTGGAGGGGGGTGGCCTCAATGCCACCCCTGTGGCAGCACTGTCCCCTGCTCCTGTCTCTGCCACCGTGAGCTCCATCGCCATCACAGACAGCCCATCCTCAGCCTCCCACCCCACCTCGGTGCCACCAACCTTGGAGACAGCCCCAGCTCTTCGGACAGCAAACACTGCCAGCTTGGCAAGAAGCACCATGGAGTTGGGGGCAGCTTCCAGCCCCACAGGTATAGCTGCATCCTCCTCCTCCTCCCTTCCCACCAGTGACCTGTCCTCATCCCCCGGCACAGTGTTGTCCCCAACGCCTGTCCTCATGAGCCCTGGCACCACCCAGCCACCAGCACTGACCAAGGATGTCCCTTCCCTGGGGACACTGGCCATGGCATCGAGCTTGGCCGTGGAGCCAACATCTCCCCCAGTGACTGTGATGAGCCCCACAGAAGCTGAGGACACAGCGTCCGACAAAACCACTGGAGTCACCATGGAGGAGGTCCCACGTGCCTTGAGTGCAGGTAAGCACCACCAGTGTCAGCCTCGGGGTGCTCAGATAGGAGGGGCAGAACCCCTGGATTAGAAGGGAGGAGGTGGTCAGCTTCCTGACAGCATCATTCAGCAAAATTCCTGGAAGGGAATCTGTGTCATCTGCTCCACTGGTAGAGACTAGGAGCTGTAGATATCAAATCTCAGTTGCCTGGAGATGGGAATAAAATCCCACGTTGTAAACGTGACTAGCATCACTTAAGGATGAGAGGGAAGAAGTGGCTGGGTGGTGGGTGCAACCTGAGTTAGGGTGATGTAGGTTTTTCTTCTCCTTCCTGGACACTTCACTAAGTTGATACTAGTTTCTCCCTGTCCTCTTCTGCAAGCTCAGGTAGCTTAAAAGTGTTCCATAAGGTCAGAAAAGAGAGGGGTGTGGAGTATTTTCAAGCAGTAAATGCTGCCTGGTGCTGGGAGGAGCATCAGGGAGCAATTCCAAGCAAAGCCCATCTGTGTTCATCCCAAGTTCCTCTGTCTTTATGGGGAGAGGGTCATTACAAAAAAATCGGGGTGCCCAGCATCCTCATTGGGAAGCAGTGAAGGAATATTCCCCCCTAGCAGAGATGGCTGACATGGGTGTATTGAGTGTATTTGGGGTGTGGATGAGTGCCATGGGGCTGGGGCTTGGGGAGTTGGACACTGCCCTTACTGCTGGATCCTCCACAGGGAGCATCGTGGCCATAACTGTGACTGTCATCGTGGTGGTGGTGCTGGTTTTCGGGGCAGCAGCATACCTCAAGATCAGGTAAGGCTGTTTTTTGTGTGTCCTGCCCTCTCCCTGAGCCCCTCTCACTATCACAAGAGTGATGCTCAGGGCAAAGAGATGCTGTCCCTGAGCCCAGCAGGGTGATGTGCAGCCTCTCATCCCAGCATGGCTATTTCCTACCACATCTGTACTGGAAAGCAGAGTTTTAATCCCTCATTTTACAACAGCCTTGCTCAAATGCCAGAGACACTGCTCAGCATAGTCATAACCAGTAATTATCCCTTGGGCAAGCTGCTGCCACGGGTCTTGCTGTGACTGGGACAATAAACAGCAGCACAGCACAGTGCTGAGCATCCCTAATGAGGCTTTGCTGACAGCTGAGACGAGCAAAGGTCTTGTTTTAATTCCCTGCCCTGTCCAGTCTGGTTCAACAAGGGCAAAATCCAGCCTGGGCTTATCTTCTGTCCTGGTGCTTCCTGCTAAAATATGACAAAGCTTGACCTAGGGAGCCCTTGCATGAATTTTTCTTGGTAAAATAACCAATAAATCCCTAAAGCAGTTGGTTTGCTTTCCCTGACAGGCACTCCTCTTATGGAAGGCTGTTGGATGACCATGACTACGGCTCCTGGGGCAACTACAACAACCCTCTGTATGATGATTCCTAGCAGGGATGAAGAGAAAAACCCATAAATCCTTAATTTATAAGCGCTTCTGCAGCAGAGCATCCGCTGTCGAGGAGATGCCAGGCACGGAGCCCCTGCCCTGGGCAGGATTGTGGAGGCTCTGGTGGATGACAGGAACTGGAGGGTGGGTGTGCAGTGCTGACAATAAACATGAATTTTGGCCTTTGCATAGGAAGTTCTGGGTCCTGGGGGCATGTCAGCCACTTGTTGTAGGCTAAGGAACCCAAATTCCCTAGGGAATGGGTTGGGGAGGTCGAGGGAGAGAGGATGGAGGTACAGCCAGTGCTGTGGCATCCTTTGAAACGCTGCTGCTCTGTGCTTTGGGGAGGGAATGGGGGCTGCTGAGCCAGAGCCAGCACTGTGCAAGGGCCTCCTGTGCTTTCATATGTCCCTTTCCCTGAAAGCCCTTCCCTGTGTAGCTCTGCTATGAAATTCTTTGCCTTGTCTCACCAGGGACCATGAACACTTATGGGGCTGCTCCAACACCTCTCCTTTTCTTTCTCCTGCAGGTGCAGAAGCACCTGATTTCATTTTTTTTACCCAAACACATCCTGAGAGCCCAGGGGAAGGAGCAGTGACCACCCATGCTCCTGGGCCAAGAGTTGCCTCATTTCACACATGTGGCTGCTTGCTCCACAGCTTTGTTTTTAATCCTTAAACTTGGCTGCTAAAATACAGCAAAGTGTTCTTTTAATCCCCAATTTGTGTTCAGCTTTTAGTGTGTGAAGCTGGAGAGTGTGTGATCTAGTGTGTGATGGCAGGGCTGGTTTGGAAAGGGGATGCTAAGCCACTTCTCCCTCCAGCTAAATTCCCTGGCAGTGGAAAGCAAAACCCTCAGTCTCTGTGACCTTGATAATTAAACCAGCACTAAATGATGCTGCAAAGGGTTTGGACTGTCTCAAAACAGGCTGGGAAACAGGATCTGCTGTTTGCCCTGACTCCTAAATGGAGCATCCCAGGAAACATCAAAGCTTGGGGCGTTTCCATGATTGCTTCCTGCAACAGATGCATCACCTCCTGATTTCCATCAAGTGAGTATAATAAATGTGGCTGGCACCACAGCAGCCACCTGGAAAGGTTAGGAGAAATGAGGGCAGCTCTTTCAGCTCTGCTTCCCAAAGGGAAGTGAAATCATTAGGCATTTTCCTGTTCCTTCCAAGCTGTTTTTAGCCTGTTCAGTGGCCAATCCTTTCACCTCTGCTGTGGATACTGAGTGTTCCTCACCCTCTTTTAGCCCAAATTGGGTAGAAACAGAAAACAAACCACTGAACAGGTTTATTGGGGTGCAGGTTTACTGGGGAAGAGGTTTATTTGTGGTATTATAAGCTGCACCTTCAAGCCACAGCCAAACCTGGAGAACACTGGGGCTTGGAGCATGTACAGGGTAGTGCAGGCTCTGAGGATGCTTGGGATGAGTAAAATTCCTTTTCACCTTTTTGGCAGCCAAGAAGCAGCAAATGAGGCCACCTTGGTTAGGAAAAACCACAAACAGAGTGAGAAAGCCACCATCCTTCTTCTCTTGAAATAAATTGGGTGTTGTGGTGCTGCACTTGCCCTCCCCAAAGCCACACAGAAAACGTTTTCCCTCACCCCTTGTGATCTACAGCTCAATATTGTCCAGCAACAGCAAAGAACTGCTATTAAAAAAAACCCAGCACATGCCAAACTATTAAAAAAATCACTCACTTTTTCAAATACTGCTGCTAAAATAAGGGAGGGAATAAAGGGAGAGGAAAAGCCTTCACTTAAAAATATATATAATCCTCCAGGGGGAATAAATTCCTGTTCCACAAAGAGCAGAAATAGGGTGTCAGCTTTCCTGCTCAACCCTGTGCCTGGATGCATAAAATGAATGATTCCCTCTTGCCTCCAATGCAGGGAAGAGGTTGTATATATTTTTGGGGATCTCCTGGGGTGAAAATAGATTCCTTGCTGCCCACAAGTGCCTGGGAGCAGAAACCATCCCCAGTGCCTTTGCTCACGATGCAGCTGCCCTGTGACAGGGACAATGTGGGCAGGGATAGTGTGTTTACATCTGCAGGAGTGTTTGCCAGCACAGGCCAAGGCACAGCACAGCCTAAAGAATAACAGAGACATTTGACAAGTGGAAAAAGCATTTTATTTGGGGGGATGATGCCCTCAGAGGGAGGGAGGATGCTTCTGTTCCAGGCCATGGCTGCAAACATCCCCCTCACATTCCCACGTCAGACCCTCTGGCTTAGCCAGGGGTTTCTGTCCCACATGATAGCAGGGAAAGAAGGGGAATAACAACCAGGACATCATAATAAAAGCCTTTTTGCCTTTTCTGTTTAAAAAATCCGAGGCTAACTCTGCCACCAGCTTGTTTTATTTACACAAATAGCAACCCCCTGTTTTTCCTAAAGGCTCCCCCAATTTTGGCTCAATTCCACCTCCTCCCAGCTCCCCCACATCCCCCCCTTTTTTGGCTCCATTTCATCTCAGAGATATTTTATTTATATAGAAAAAAAATAGCTCACATAACTCCGTGCAGAACATCCCATTCCCCGACCTCACGGGCAGCAGCAGAGTCTGGCAGCAGCGCTGGGGATGACGCGATCCCCCTCCAGATCTCCTGCTCTGCCTTCACTGGAGAGCCACAGGCTGCGTTATCACTGCTTCCAGACTCCCTCTGGCCTCCCTAATTATGCCTTTGTTTTGCCTCATTTGTGAGTATTCCCATATATCACCCACATGTTTCCAAGCATCATCTCCTCAGACTCTTACTGGAATATTAACAGCTCAATAATGCACATTAGGTAAAGGAATAGGTTCAGGTGTCAAAGACCCAACTCCAGCTGGGACCATCAAGGAGCAAAAAACAAGGAAACCACCCTGTTTCCAGCATGGAGGTCCTGGCACACCCCTGGGCTAAGCCTGGAGCTGCAGAGACACATGCTCAACTGCCCCTCCGAGATATAAATAGCACGACATGATGAGCCTTTCCCTAATTGCGTTCCTTCCAGTTGGAAAGGAGAAAACAGATGGTTCCTCTGCAGCCAGGCAGGGGCAAGACATCAGCCTCAGCACTGGGAAAACCATGGGAGGGGATGGCTGTGCTGGAGGTTTAATATGCAACACCCTAACTTCCATGCCAAAACCACACCAGAGTCATTAAACCAGTCCTAAATTGGGGATACCCTTACCCCACTGCTCCTGAGGCACCTTCCCATGGGATAGAGGGTTCAGCCAAGCCCCTTGGTCCTGCACTGCTCTGCATTCTGCCTCCATGAATCCCTCTCTTGAGTTCCACATACTCCAGCAGGCCCTGGATTTATTAATAGCTCTGTGACCTTGTGGTGCCTGCAGCCCTCATGCCTGCTGGAACACCACATTTTTCCCACGAGGCGGTGATAATCCCATCTGCTCCCAGTTCTGCCCAAGACTGGTGAGCAAGGCTGGATTCCTGGTGGCAGGCAGACAGCATGGGAGCTTTCCAACAGCTCTCACAGCCAGTGGGCAAGCTCTGGCCAAGCCACACTGGTGCCTTCATCCTAGGAGCATCACAGTGCCCTGGTCCTAACATCCTTCCCACTCCCATTGGGATAAGGTAGCAAAGCTCCATGCAGCACCTTGCATCCCATAAAGCAGCTCCTTGCCTGTCTTGATCCACTCCATTCATCCCCTCAAAATGTCATTCCATTTTCTGCTGGGTGATTTATTCCCTGGCAAAGGAAGCGAAGGGCTCGGTGCCAAGATAAATGCACGGCACAGCGGTTCGGCTGGTGGCATCAGGTTCCCTCCAGCATTTTCCAGAGGCAAATACCAAAGGCAGGAGAGCAAAAGGTCAAAATTACCTGGATCCCACCCCCTGGGAATAATTTTCTTTCCCAATACCAAAGTCCAGCTGAGGAAGGAACTGCTCTTCCAATGCTCAGCTCGACTAAAGGTTTTCTTTCAGCCTCCCCTTGTGGTTGGAACCCAAATTCCAGCTGGGATAAAATTAGCTTCCATTAGCATCAGACCTGCTTGGTTGTGGACTTGACCAGCATGGTTTTACCATCAGCAACAGAAAGACTACTTGGCCACTGAGTTTTCTGGGATGACAACTCCTGTAGGCTGACAGGAGCCCCACTGGCACTCCAGGCTTACCTGGGAGCAGATCTCCATCCTGGAAAGGTGGTGGAATCCCCAGGTGCCAGTACACATTTGAAGGGTGCTCCAAAGCAGCAGGAGCTGCTTTTACCACAAAGATAAGGATACACAGGGGCTGCTAAACCCACTTATATTCCCAACAGTGCCCCAGAGCATAGCACACAGGGTATAATTCGTTTATTTTAATAGAGATGTTATTTTACATTTACTTATAGCAGTGAGAAAAGTGCTCAAAAAAAAAAAAAAAAGAAGATACTCCAGTCCAGGCAAGCTACAACAGCTATCATCCAAATCCTAAACTTTCCATACAGAAAGGGGCACTGCTGGATTAAGAAACACTCTTGTTTTACACCAGGACAAGTTAAAAATAAGTAGTTGTACTGCCAAGAGTAACTGAGCTCATTTTATGTCCTATTTCATGACTGTAAACTATTTGCATATGGAATTCACAGAAACTTAAGAACTCTCTGGAACATTGAAGACTGCAAAACACCTTGGTCAGGATATTAGACAGGGAAGGGTGGATTGGGGTTTTCATTTGTTTATTTTGTTAAAAGGCAGTGGTCCACCCTCCATTCTCTCCCCACAACAACATCAGGTCCCATTTAAAAGCCCCCAAAGCACAGAAAATTGGTCCCTGCACTACTCAAGTATCTCTGAGCTGCTGTTACAACAGGGAGCATCTCAGGCTCAGCCTGAGCTCAAGTATGTTAACTCTGTACTTAGCCATCAAAATATCAAGCTACATACATGTCTAAAACCCTACAACACCTTGGCCTTTGCCAGTGAATAAAGCAAAATGAGGAAGAAATGGAGGGAAAAACAACTGCAGCTGGAAAAGGAATGGGAGTGAAGGGACAGCAGCTCAGGATGGGTGTCCAGGGGAAAAGGGAGGCTCTGAGCTTGATTTTTCATTCATCACAGCTACATAGGCAGGGCAGCCTTGTTTCAGGGAATTCTGTACACATAGGTGTCACACATGAAGGCACAGGATGCCACTCCTGCAAGCTCCCCCTCTCCAGCCTGCTCCGAGGCCCCAGAATGAACACGTCATTCCCAAGGAACACAACGTCCTCGCATGCAGCTCTGCAATGTCAGCTCTGTGTAAAAAGGCCTCTCAAAGCAACCCATTTTCCCCAGCAGCTGCAGCCCAAAGTGCTGTACCTCCACTTCCCCTCATGATCATGACCTTCAGCTGCCCCAAAGCATCTTCTGCTGCATCAGCTGCTTGTGGTGTTGTCCTTCTAAGCTCTCTCTTCCCTGATGCAGCAAAGGGCTCCTTGAACTTGGAATGTAATTTGACTGACAAGGGGTGTTTTGTTGTTAAAATAGTCTCTTTCCATGGTGGAGATGGTCCCTTCCTCGACCAGCTGAGTGCAGAGCACATCCTGGTCACTGCTCCTCCAAGGGCAGGCGGCACCGTCCGTCCTGAGCAGTGTTGTAGGACTCACAGTTCTTGCACTTCATGCCCAGGAGATGGAACTGCACTGTGGAACGGGCATTGCAGTCATTGCAAAGGATCTGCACACACAGGAGACAGAGGGAGAGGCTTTAGCATCACCAGTGTGTGTATAGAAACCCAGGAGATGAACACCATAAGCCTACACACTACATTTCCTCATCATTCCCTATCCCTCGGGTTGACTTCTGATCCAGGATAAGTTCCTAGTGCCCTCTACTGCCAGGAACTCCACGGCACAGCTCCTCCAAAACAAGACACATGGGTTCAGGGCTGATCTCTCACCTCCACCATCATGTTCTGGTACTCTGTGGGCATGGGGGTCTGTGCCACTTCGTCATCCAGCTGCCGCCAGTACCTGGTCATATCTAGCGCCGAATGCATGCACAGAGGACACCTGTAACCTCTGGCAGAAAGGGAAAAAAGGTCTCAATCAGAAGGTGGAGTGAGGCCATGAAACGTCCACTCAAACGGACAAGTTTTGTACAGCACCAACCAAAGAAACACCATGAAAGAACTCAAAAGGACAAGTTTCATATTGTGCCAGTCAGAGAAACACCACGAAACATGTCCACTCAAAAGGTGAGTTTCATATTGTGCCAGTCAGAGAAACACCATGAAACAAGAAACTCTTGCAAACAGAATTGGAAATTCAAAGCCCCTTGTCCCTTTAGAGTTGGCTTTAAGGTAAAAAACTGGCATCATGATCTTTGCCTCTTGCAGTATCTCTTTGGACTACGGTAATATGAAAAGATGTGTCGCAATACTTACTCCTTCAGCATTTCGTCATAGCATGTTCTGAAATGAAAACACAGTGAGCAGGTCAGTAAGAAGAATGTGATTACTGACAGGTAACACACCTGAAGCGCACAAAGAGAAGACATATAGCTATCCCCAAACCAGAAGCTCAAAACATCCTGAGGCCAAGGGAGGAAAGATTCCCATCATCAAAACTGACTGTGGAGGGAGGACAACCCTCCTAAAGACCTGGTGAAACAGACTGTCTCCACCATGTGGATCCCTCAGCTGATACAGACTAAGAGTTGCTGAATAAACACCTCACACAAGGCTGCAGCTACTCCCCTTTCCCAGGTACCTGCAGTGCTTTACCTGTGAAGGAGGTGACCACAAGGCAGAACATGAGCTCCAACACGAGATGTGTGAATATCCTGTTTCGAGGCAAATACCAGACAAAAGGCAAGAAAATTAATTCAAACACGGCCACAACCAGGGCCACGTGGTAATCCAAGAGATTAAAACAAGCAGCTCACCTCCAAACATATGGGACAGTCCTGCCTGGAGACATTTTCAATACACTTTGCAAATGGGAGAGAGAAGAAAAAGTTATTCTGCTGTAGAGATATCTGTGGTTTTCTAAATTGTCAAGTTCCAATGTGTAAAATTTCCTCTGTGTTGCTGTTAGGTGAATTTAGAGAAGGAGAACCCACTGCTTCCCTGTCCCTGTGGCCCCAGGTGGGGCAGAGGCACAACCAGCCTTATGTTCGAGGTGCTATTCTTTAAGATATGGAGCTAAGAGGTGTATTCTCACCTTGTGCTTTCCTTGGAGACTCAAGCTCAGGCACAAATTGCATTTGGAACAGTGGAAGAAATCCTCCTTGGGGCCAATCCTGAGGAAAGAGGTGTCAGGGCAAGCCTGGACCCCTGAGGAGCCATAGCCCACCCTCCCTCACGCACCTGCAGATGCCACACTCCTGGCAGTGGTACTGCTTCTTGTCGCGGTCGAAGAGATGGCAGATATCACAGTAGTACTCGCCAAAGAGGCTGTCACAGCCCTCACAGCGCTGCTGAGCCTGGCAGGAGAGGAACATCTCAGCACTGTTATCAGGTTTGGGCTCCTCAGTGCAGGAGAGACATGGAACTCCTGGAGCAGCTCCAGGGGAGATGGTTAAAGGACTGGAGCATCTCTTCTCTCTGGCAACCAGTGACAGGACCCGAGGGAATGGCCTGAAGTTGTGTCAGGGGAGGTTTAGGTTGGATATTAGAAAAAAAGGTTCTTCAACCAGAGTGTTTGGGCACAGCTCGCCAGGGCAGTGGTCACAGTCCCAAGCCTGACAGAGCTCAAGGAGTGTTTGGACAATGCTCTCAGGCATATGGTAGGATTGCTGGGGATGTCCCTTGCAGGGCCAGGAGTTGCACCCAGTGATCCTCATGGGTGCCTTTCAACTCCGGCTGTGAACTGTGTTATAAGGGAAGGCTCAGGGAGCAGGGCCTGTTCAGCTTTGATACAAGATGACTGAGGAGTCTGTCAGTAACTGAAGAGAGGGCATCAGAGGCTGAAGCCAGGCTGAGTAATAGGACAAGAAACAACAGGCACAAAGGGATGCACAGAAAGCTCCACCTGAACACAAGAAGACCTTCTTTTCTGTGTAATGACCACACACTGGAACAGACCCACCAGAGAAAGTGTGGAATCTCCCTCACTGGAGATATCCCAGAATCATATGGGTGTAACCCTGTGCCACGTGCTCTGGGATGACCATGCTTGAGCAGGGAGGTGGGACCAGATGACCCAGTGTGGTCCGTTCCAACCTGAGCCATCCTGCAATTCTGTGAACCACATGGCCCTGTGGTCCCTTCCAACGTGATCCATCCTGCAATTCTGTGAACCAGATGACCCAGTGTGGTCCTTTCCAGCCTGAGCCATTCTGGGAACCTGGGATTCTGTGAACCAGGTAACCCAGTGTGATCCCTTCCAGCCTGACCCACCCTAGGATTCTGTGAACTAGATGGCCCTGTGGTCCCTTCCAACCTGATCCATCCTGGGATTCTGTGAGCCAGGTGACCTGTTGTGGTCCCCTCTAGCCTGACCCATCCTGGGATTCTGTGAACCAGGTGACCTAGTGCGGTCCCTTACAGCCTGAGCCATTCTGGGATCCTGGGATTCTGTGAACCAAGTGACCCAGTGTAATCCCTTCCAGCCTGTGATTCTGCAAACCAGATGACCCAGTGTGATCCCTTCCAGCCTGGGATTCTGTGAACCAACCTAAACCTGGGATTCTGCCGTGATCCCTTCCAACCCGACCCGCTGTGGGATTCCAGGATTCCGGGACGGTGGTGGATGCCCTTCGCTGAGCATCTCCATCCCCCTGCCCGGACTCACCTTCTGCAGGAGG
>NW_008688047.1:0-2918 GCF_000695815.1 Acanthisitta chloris
GGAGCTCCTGGAGCTGTTCCAGGCAGGGACACTCCCCATGCAGGAGCTGCTCAACACCATCACTGACCTCATGTCCTCATGCCAGGAGAGGCACCTGGAGGCCCTTTCTCCACAGACCGTGGAGCTCCTCAGGTCTGAAGGTTCCTACATCACCTTTGGGCCATTCCAGGAGCAGAGGGTGTCGGTGTGGGACCTCCTCTCCTCCAAGCAGGTCTCTGAGTACAGGCATGAGGCTCACCTCGACAGCTATGGCACAGGAGGACTCACAGTCAACAAGATCACTATCACCACCACCGTCATGACGAGGCCACAGCCAAAGAAGAGCCACCAGAGATACCACTAGCACCAAACCATGGGCAGAGGAAAAGGTTTGACCTCCTGGGCACGACTTGGGCACCTGTGGGACTTTGCTCTCCACGTCCATCCACATGTCACAGTGGTGGCCATCCCATGTGTGGGATAGATTAAAGTCCTTCTCAGCAACTTCTGTGTTGGGGTTTCTTCTGCCCAACAAAGTCTTGGAGAGGTTCTGGGGGTGTCCAGGAGGCCACACATGGGCATTGTCCAAGGTGGGACCAGCACCCACGTCAGGTAGGCTGGGGCAGAGCCTGCAGTGCATGGGACCGTTCAGGAGGTCACATGGAGGCCCAACCCATTGTCCTACCCCATTGTGCCATCTCATTGTCTTGTCCCCTTGTCCCATTATCCCATCATCCCATTGTCCCATTGTCCATCCCATTGTCTCATCCCATTGACCTACCTCATTGCCCATATCCATCCCATTGTCCCATCTCCTTGTCCCACCCCATTGTCCCATGTACCCAAGGAGCCCAAATCCCTGTGCTCATGGAGGTCACTGCGTGGCCCATAGGGAGAAGCACCACAGGAGCATCCCCCAAGTTGCTCATGGCCAAGCAAGACCCTCTGTCCTGTCCCCACCCCTGGAGCCATATGTGCCACATCCTGCATTCCATCCCTCCCCTCGGCCCTCTCCTTGTCCCTCACTCCACCCTCACTCCATCCCTGCCCTGTCCCTCACTCCATCCCTCACTCCATCCCTCCCCTCGGCCCTCTCCTTGTCCCTCACTCCACCCTCACTCCATCCCTGCCCTGTCCCTCACTCCATCCCTCACTCCATCCCTCCCCTCGGCCCTCTCCTTGTCCCTCACTCTACCCTCACTCTATCCCTGCCTTGTCCCTCACTGCATCCTCACTCCATCCCTCCCCTTGGCCCTCTCCTTGTCCCTCAGTCCATCCTCACTCCATCCTCACTCCATCCTCACTCCATCCCTGCCCTGTCCCTCACTCCATCCCTGCCCTTGGCCCTCTCCTTGTCCCTCACTCCATCCTCACCTCATCCCTGCCCTATCCCTCACTCCATCCCTCTCCTTGTCCCTCTCCTTGCCCCTCAATCCTTCCCTCGCTCTGGCCCTGCCCTGCAGAGCTCAGTGCCATCTCTGTGCTTTAGTGGGTGCCAAGGATGGGAATACTGCAGACGTTTCCTGGGGCCTGGGATTGTTCCCCAGGAAGGGTTGGATTGCCCAAAGGCAGCGGGAGGCAAACAGGAGCTTCTGAGGGAGAGCTGAACCGTTTGCATAGTGATTAGCTGCTTCTGCAGAGGGATTAGCTCTTGCATAACAGAAGGGAAATGAGAGCATCCCAAGGGAGGAGGGAAGGGAAAGGAAGGGAAAGGAAGGGAAAGGGAAGGGAAAGGGAAAGGGAAAGGGAAGGTAAAGGGAAAAGTCAGGCAGTGAGGGAAAGGGAGGACCTATGGCCCCATCCCGGCAGGGACATCACCCCAGGGAACTCCTCGAGTTTGTGGGAGGACACAAGGTGAGAGTCAATGCTCCAGGATGGGACATCTCCCTCTGGGAAAGGAGCAGGAAAGCAGTAGAGCCCTCACTGTGCCCTGTGCACTGTGTGAGTGGGGAAGCAGGTGAAGAGTTCACAGCAGCTTTCCCTGCTCAGGGAGCATGGAATCATGGAATGGGTCAGGTTGGAGGGACCTCAGAGCTCATCCAGTCCCACCCAGGGATACTTCCCACCAGCCCAGGGTGCTCCAACCCAAGGGGGTTGGGAGGTCACTCCTGGGTTGGGTCCAACATCTTCTGAGAGTTCAGCCCAAGCTCCTCACGTGCACAGGCTCCATCAGCTCCAGCCAGAGCTGCTCCTGCTTCCTGGTGGGCATTGATAAGGTGTCCTGGGCTCCTTATCTTATCTCCTCACACGTGTGTCCTGCTGGAGCTGCTCCTGCCCTGTGTTCCCTCAGCTGTGTGTTCTGCCCCTTTGCTGAGGAGAATCCATGGGGGTTGGCCCTGTTGGACACAGAATGATGGAGCATCCAGGGCCATTCCCGAGGCTCCCACAGCTGGAGGGTCTGTCCCAAAGTCACCTGGTGCAGCTCTGAGTGCTCACTTACCTGTCCCACCTGTGCTCAGCTCACCTGCCCCTTTCCCCCTCCTTTTCCTTCCCCTTTTCTCCCCTTTTTTCCTTCCCTTTCCCCTCTTTCCACCCCCTTCTTCCACTTCCACCTCCTCCTTCCTCTCCCATTCCCACATTCCCCCCCCCCAATCCCAGGGATTCCCTTTGGGCTGGGAAATCCCCTTGGGACCCCCCATGCCCTCTGCTGTTCCCCCACACCTGCCCTGGGGCCCTGCAGGACTCACACACTTAGGAGCAGCTGCTGCAACCAGGAATTGCTCTGGAATTGCTCTGGGGTTCGCACCAGGAATCGCACTGGGAATCTCTCCAAGGATCGTTCCAGGAGGATGAAGCTGCTGGAGAACTCCAGCTTTGAAGCCATAAACTCCCAGCTGACCGTGGAGACAGGAGATGCTCACATCATTGGCAGGTCAGGGAATCAGGGAATCTGGGAATGGTTTAGCTGGGACAGCCCTTGGAGACATCAAGTCCAACCA
>NW_008688048.1:0-2368 GCF_000695815.1 Acanthisitta chloris
TTATTTCGTGTGGTCCTTACTAATTCATGCACATTCCTCAGCACCTAGGAATAGAAAGTGATGACGATTATTTGGGTGACTGGTCGACTCAGGAAACAGCTAATTGGAGACAGAGACTTTCACCTCTGCCAGGGCTGGCTCCAGCCTGGACTAGGGGTGCCTGAGCAGTGTTCCCTATCATCAGACACATGTAAGGGCCAGGAGTCTCAGGGTGACATGTACTAGAGGGGGTACAGGCCGTGCTCTTCGGGAGCAGACCCAGCAACTCACCGTGTCCCAGAGTGAGCCTGACACCCATTGCGTCGGGGCTGGGTGCCATGAAGCCACTCATAAGCAAAGCAGCAGCATTGCTCCCTCGACCCTCTCTGATCCATGGGCTGTGGGTCCCATGGGGATGGGGTAGAGCTCCCTGTCTCTCTCCCCATCGCTCTCCCCACCTGTCCTCTTGCAGATGTCGATGAGTGCGTGGAGGGCACCGACAACTGCCACATCGACGCCATCTGCCAGAACACCCCCAAGTCCTACAAGTGCATCTGCAAGTCCGGATACACCGGTGACGGGAAGCACTGCAAAGGTAGGGACACACTGCCACTGCTGGAGCCGGACCCAGAGTCCCACTGACGAGCAACAGCCCCAGGCTGGTGATGGCTCATCAGCACTGTCCCCTGCCCTAGCAAAAAGGCCACTTGTTTTCACCAGCCCATTGCAAACCTTTTGTTCCCCTTTTCTGCCCCAAACCCCTGTCCTGTTGACACCGAAGTGCATGGGGACAGAGAGGACTATGACTGCCCTTGCTGGTGATGGTGACAGCCATCATGTTTGCAAGGCTGGACTGCCCAGCCCCAGGAAGGTCACTTGGGGTGTTTCAAACAAAGCTGGGATTTTTCTCCTGCAAGATTTCTGACCCTGTAGTTGCAGAGCTGTGTTAGCAGCTAAAACATGATAAACAAACATAAGATACAGCAATACAGATAATGTAGACATCAACATAGATGCAGATATAGATGTAAATGTAGATATTGATGTTGGTATATGCAGTTGAGTGAGGAATGGAAACAAAATGGTCTCCTTGGAGGAGCAGCGGCAGGAAAGGAGGAATGGGGCAGGGATAAAATTCCAGCTCTGCTCAAAGCAGGTCCAGGGTCAGGATGGGCCGAGTACAAATAGCGGAGGGATTAAAGCGCTCCAGGCACAGCAGGACTTCGCCATGGAGACGCAGGGAAATCTTGTGTGTTCCCAGCCAAGGCTGTAAGACAGTGCATTGGCTGGGGGTCCAGGGCCTAGACTGGGGAGAACAAGGGTGTTCTTGCAGGGTGTGGAGGGATGCTGCAGGTGATAATGGAGCTGGGGACCTGCTGGAATAGGCAGAGAGAACAGGAGATCACAGGGCACAATATCAGCCAGGTCAGAAAGACGCTGGAGATGGGGAGCAGCACCCATGTGGTGGGTTGGCCACTCGCCACCAGGGCAGCTCGATCTCCTGCCCTCCTTCTCCCCAGATGTTGACGAGTGTGAGCGAGAGGACAACGCAGGCTGCGTCCACGAGTGTGTGAACATCCCTGGCAACTACCGCTGCACCTGCTACGACGGCTTCCGCCTGGCACACGATGGCCACAACTGCTTAGGTGAGTGATGTCAGCTTGTCCCAGCCCCTCAGCAGTTCTGGCACCTTGGCACCAGCCTGTTGGCTTTCTTTGCCCGGCACCTCCGAAGCTCTGACACCCCCAGACCTGTTGCAGAGCCAGGGAACCATGGTGGTACTCCCAGGGCAGTAATCAGCTGCAGACATGTCCTGTGCTGCGACAGCTCGCCAGGGACGAGATTATTCCCCATTACATGGGTGTGATGCCAAGGGAGGATGCTCCAGCTGGGAGAAAAACTTGCTCCATGGGTCCATCCATAGACTGGAAGGGTTGGGCTAAGGCAAGGCCAGGAGGGTTTGGTTTGGGAACGCTGGACATGAGTCACAGCCTCCCTGCAGCCGCATCCTGCTGCGGCAAACGGCCGGGCCGGCAGCTCTGCTCCGCTGCCGAAGGCAAATCGAGAGGAGGCACCATCCCGGTGGGCCCCCCCTGCCACTCTCTCCGCTCGTGCTTGAGGTCAGCCCTGCACCTGCCAAAACAGATGAGTTAATAGCAAATATGATGGGGATGGGAACCAGTGAAGGGACTGGGTAAATAATCCCTGGGCCAAGACAAACCCGGCATCTGCCTACAGAGCGACCGTGCATCCTCCCTGCCACTTCCCGCCGCCTCGAGCTCCGTCCGGCTGCAGGGGAGCCAAGGCTCCCGTCAGAGCCCTGGGGCCCATCGGCTGCCCAGCCCAGCACCCTCTTCCTCCAGCGGCGCCCGCGGTGGGACCGCCAGGG
>NW_008688048.1:2385-10657 GCF_000695815.1 Acanthisitta chloris
TTTTCTAATTAGTGTCTGCAAAGGGGTCATTAATGAGCTCATCACTGGGAGGAGGAGGAGGGGGAAGGGATTATGGACACATACGCTTTGCATTAACCACCATCACCGGGATCTTTGCAGCCTCCTTGGGGAGGGGGGAGATTTACACAGCTGGGAGGAGGCGCGGGTGGGCGGCTCTGCCTTCCTCTCCTGGGAGAGGATGAGCCTGAGGAGAAGAAAGGAAAGTTGGAGTCGGAGAGCCACAGACATCGTGTTTACAGAGCTGGGTGGGAGGGGACGGAGATGGCTGGGGAGCAGACAGGCAAAGGAGGTCTGGGGGGACAACCTGGCTCCCACCTTGAGCCTTCTTCAGCTCATTCCAGCATCTCATCTGCATTTCTTTGCAGTAGGGATCGTGCAGGTTTATCTCCCAGGGCAGGGCCCATTCTACAGATGAGGCTGTCCAGACCCTCTGCATTCTGGCTGGGTTTGCTCAGCAGCTGCTCTTGGGGGCAGCAGGCATGAACCCTGGTGGGCTTGTCCCATCCTCCTTCCCCCCCACCCCCGATCCTAATGTGCTTTGTCCAGCCTGCCTGCATCCTCTTAGTCAAAAGAAAGAGAAGCAGAGCACAGCAGAGCATCATGCCCAGTCTTTGCTGGTGCCATGTGTCGGGGTGCCTGCCCACCAGAGCCCGCCAGCCCCTCGACTGCCCACCCTGGGTGACCTTTTGAACCAGGACAGGAATTCGAGCCCCCATCCTGACACGAGCCCTGCTGGCTTCTGCCCATCTCTGTTGCATTTAATAAAACAGGTATTAGAGTGGCAGAGTCTCATTTCAGCCATTGGGTTTGAACGGCTGCCTCCTCATTCTTGTGCGGAGCTGGAAGGAGAAGTTGCGAGACATTAAGCCCTGGTTCTAAGCAGGGGGATTTGTGGAGAGTTATTGGCATCTGCAGGACAGAGCTTGGCTGGGACAAGCCTCAGAGGAAGCTGCGAGTCTCCTGCCGCTGCAGAGGACGTCCCTTTGTGCCTGGCTGCAGCCCGGCTGTCACCCTTTGCTGTCCCACAGGCACCTGGGCATGAGAGATGTTTTCAACACCTCCCTTCCAAGAGTTTGTGGGGTGTTCCTGGGCTCTGCTGCCTGGCAGTTTCCGGATGGAGCTGCAGCCCTGTTTAGAATTCTGAGCACCCCCTGCGGGCTTGCCTGGGGCTGGGGCATGGTGCAAGGCACCTGTCCTGCTCCAGCATCGATTTCTCCATCCACCTCTTTGCCCAAGAGCCATGGGTTTTTGTGCGTGCCCTGCTGCCTGGGGAGGGGTTGGGGCTGGGGGCTGTGAGCCCCCCCGGCGCGCACTGTCACCCATGCGATTCTGGTGTTTCCAAGCTCAGCTTTCCCCTCAGCCGTGGCTCTGCAACGCTCGAGTTCACAGGACGTTTTCTTTGGCAGGGAGCCCCTTTGCTCCCCAGCCCCCAGGACCACGGGCAGAGGGTGCAGGGGATGGCCACAGCAGAGGTTTGTCTCTGCCTCAGCCTGATGTCCTGGTTGTTTGGCACCTCGGGGCATGGGTGAGTTCAGCTGTGACCACTGTCCACAAAAACCCTCTGGAGGGAGCAACAGCCTGTTGCTCTTCATTAAATGCAGGATTTGCAGGGCTGGAGCAGGAGCAGCCCAGGGGGTGAGGGCATTGCTGCTGCCATGGGGCCACATCTCCAGCCCCTCCCGGCCTTGGTTCGTTAAACTAAAACAGGTGTGAGGGCAGCCAAGCGGCCGGGGACTCGAGTCTCCTTACAAGTAATTATCCCTGCTCTGGGCTAAGGTTTCCCAGCTCTCCCTAATGAAGTGCAGACATCTCCAGCTGGCGATGGGCTCCGACCAGCAGGGAGTAGGAGGTGGCCGCAGTCAACATCCCGGATGAGCATCCTGGGTGCTTTGGGGGTCCCGGGACAAGGAAAACACCTTTCTCTGTGGACTGGCATTCCCTTCTGTAAAATGAGGCTAGACCTTTTTGGCCCATCAGTCAGAGAAGCTGTATGGCCCCTGTGCCCACCCCTTGCTGTGCTTTGTCCCCTGCAGCCCTCAAGCATCCCCTCTGTTTCTAGCTGGGGGATCACAGATGTAAGGCAGCGTAGTTTAGTACCTAGCAGATCTGTCCCACCCAGGCCCGATCGCCTCGGCGTGCGATGGAGCTGTGCTCACCTCCTGCCACTTTCCCTCTGCAGACCTGGACGAGTGTTCAGAGGGCAACGGTGGGTGCCAGCAGACCTGTGTCAACATGATGGGCAGCTATGAGTGCTTCTGCCGGGAGGGCTTCTTCCTCAGTGACAACCAGCACACCTGCATCCAGCGCCCCGAAGGTCAGTGCACGGCGTCCCGGGGCACCCTCCACCCCTGCCTTTATCAGGCAGGTCTGTCCCACCCCTGAGCAGTGCCTGGGTTTAGGTGCTGCTGCTGGGTCATGCCCCTTCTTGGTGTGGCAGATTTGCATGTGAATCCCTTGCAAGCACACTGATGTTGCTGCGGGGTGATATACATCCCGTAGCAAAACCGTCGCAGGCCCCTTGCTCAGGCACAGCAATACCAAATGCAGGACATTAATCTGCTGCCCGAGTGCCTGGAGGTCCTCACGCCACCCTGCAAGGCTTGTCTCCTCCTGCCAGGTCTTGCACAGCACCGAGTCCTTCGTCTCAGTATCAGCTCTAAATTGCTGCAGTCTGGAGGAATCTCTTAGCCAAAATGGGAGGAAAGGAGAGATTTTTGCATCTCTGCTGATTTTTATCTCTGCTGCTTGGCAAAGCCAGCTGAGCAGTTTTGCTTTCCTCCTTTCCTCTTCCCAGCTGTGTTGGTCACTCCCCATTCTGTCCCACCTCAGACATACTTCTGCCACTGCTGACCAGTGCCAGCAGCTTTTGGACCATTTATTTGCTTCCTTCTCTCTTTTAGAAGGAATGAACTGCATGAACAAGAACCATGGCTGTGCCCACATCTGCCGGGAGACCCCCAAGGGAGGCATCGCCTGCGAGTGCCGCCCTGGCTTCGAGCTCACCAAGAACCAGCGTGACTGCAAACGTAAGGAGCACTCTGGGGCTGGGGATGCAGCCTCCCAGGGAAGCCTAACCCCACCCCCATGGTACAGACTCCTCCTGTCCCTGCAACAAAGCCCCGACCCCCTGGTACCAACTGGTTCATCGAGCCTGGAGCCCAGTATGCCCAGCTCTGCCTTGGTTGCCCTTACAGACACTGCTCCTGCCACCCCACTCTGCCGTGAGATGTTGGGTCCTTACATGTCTAGGCTGGAGTGGCAGTTAAAGGGGGTCCCAGAGGCACAGCATCCCCTGTCCACGTCCCACCATTTTGCTTTCCCAAGGGGAGGTGAACAGGGAGAGTGCGATCGGCATGTGAGGAGCGCAGGAATCCTCTCCCTGGGGGTCGCAGTGTTCTCAGCCTCTCTGATCTCCTGCCAGCATCCCGCTGGCACTGCCAGGGTTATTAAATAGATATGTGTGTGTTTATGCAATTATTTTTATTTTGTTTCTCGTTTGCTGTCTGCAGCAAACGTGTAAAATCGCTGATGAAATGGTTTTAATCCTGTGAGCCTATTTTCCCTCTAAGCTAAATGAACAGTACGTCTTGCCCCCCGGGGAGGGCTGGCAGGGATTCCCAGAAGCTCCTGAGTCACTCCAGAGCTCAGGAAAGTCCCACCCTTCCCCTATAGCATCAGATCCAGAGTCAGGAGCAACTAGCCCGCCAGTCCCCTTTGCTTGGGCTCCACCAGTGGCATTTAGCAGGGATGAAAAGGGAAGACGTGAGAAGCCACATAACAGTTTGCATCTGCCAAGTTCCCACAGGGAAAGCGAAGGGCTTCAGGAATTATCTGGGAGTAAGGGAGGGATGTCTCTGAGGGTACAGACGAGGCACTTCCAAGCTGGATTTATGTGCCACATGGGGATGCTAAGCAAGGAAGGAGGTGCTGAGGCCGTGGTAACAGATGGCGCTTTACTCCTGCAGTGACCTGCAACTACGGGAACGGGGGCTGCCAGCACACCTGCGATGACACCGACCAGGGGCCCAAGTGCGGCTGCCACGTCAAGTTCCTGCTGCACTCAGACGGGGTGACGTGCATAGGTAGGTGCACTGGGACATGGGTCAGAGTGTGGGTTGACTTATCTTCCTCCCTGGGTGATTCATCCTTGGCCTGGTGAAGGATTTTCCCCAAGCTTTGGGGATGCAGTGGTTCCTTCTGCTGAGACTGGGTAAACAGCACATGTGAGTGGTGCTGCAGTAGCCACAGGGTGCAGAGTTGTGTCACTGCTCAGCCACAGGGAGCAGGAGTGACCGTGGGGGTACTTTAGGGGACACCTGGGGACAGGTCTCTGTGCTGGGTCCCTGCCTTCCTCTGTGCTGCTGGAGAGAGAGCAATGGGGATGTCCCCAGGCTAGAAGTTGCTGCTGTCAGCCACTGCCAGTCAAGGGGACAGGTCTGGCCACAGGGATCTGTTCTAGTTTGGCACTGTGGGGCCTCAGCTCAGGAACAATTGTCTCGGAAGAAAAAACCAAAACCCCAACAACCTGACAATTCAACCACCCCCAGAATTGGCCTTTTCCTGTGTGTGTTTTCAAATTGTAAAACATCAAACAGAGATAGAGGTTTTACTGGTTTCATATGCTTGTACTGTTTAACAGCTGTTTTGGTTTAAAAATGTTATATTTGGGGAGTGATTAAGTCCACAAATTGACATTTGAGTTCTTATTGCAAAATAAAAAAGAAAAAGGAACTGAAAGCAGGAGAGGTTTTTGGCTCCCTCTGTCCCCTTCAGTGCCTGAACAGAAGCCCCTCTGTGCTTTCCACACACTGCTCTGTCCTCAGGGCAAGCAGTGGAGGAGCCCCCCGAGCCTCCAGCTGGCTCGAGGGGTGCTTGGGGCTCAGTCCCCAGCAAAGCCCTCCTGGCAGCTCGCTGCTGCCTTAATGTCCCCGCTGTCCCCAGCCCGCTCCCAGCGTGGATCCCAGTCCCTCCGGATGTTGGCAGGCCCCGGTCCCCGCCGTCCTCGGGTTTGCTCCTGCGACCCAGCACCGAGGGCCCTGGGGGTTGTGCTGTGCCCGGGTGGGGAGCACTCGTCCCACGGGGGCCTCGGGACCCCGCGGTGCGTCAGCGCGTGCGTCGCTTCTGGGCTGAGGACTCTGAGTGTGGTATCTGCGTTGGTGTGAGGCCTTGGGCAGGTTTGGGACCAAAGATGCTCCTTCCCTTCTGGGTGAGAGGAGTGGGAGACCAGCTCATGATTTGGGAGATGCTCGAGAGCGGTCTGTTTGATGGGAGGTCTCTGCACTCGGACCTCGAGTACCACAGGTGTGAGGGTGTGATTTGGGGGTTCCAAAATCACTTGTCCTCATGGCCTTGGCCGAAATCTCCCTCTTCGTCCCCACACCCTGCACTGTGTCTGCTGGGGAGGCATCTTCCACCGGAGCCAGCGCATCCCTGTGTGCTCTCCCCTTGTCCGCTTTCCCAGGGGAGATCAAGCACTCAGTGGAGGGCTGTAGGAGCAGCACCAGCCCAAAGCCCACCACCACACCTTTCCCATGCCTTGGTCCCCTCTCGCAGCAAGGGCCAGCCCTGCTCCCGTGTTCCCCAGGGGATTCCAGCCCCACCATGGGAACACCTCAGGACTGTGCTCCAGAAGCTGCCCCGCCGGGATGCCCGAGCGGCAGATTTACAGCCGAGGTACCTGCTCGGATATTTATAGCCACCCTTTCTTGTTTTACAGCCGGGGCTCAGCAAACAGCTCTCCTCCATCCACAGTGCCCCCTTCTCTGCCCCTTCCCCATTTCCTCCAAAATATTTCATCATTTCAAGGGGAATAAAGTTTCCAGTGAGGGGAAGCGCAAAGTCACTCCCCGGGCCATGGGCTTTGAAATTGTACGCGGTGCGTTTGATGGGCTGCCGGGACAGGCCCCTGGTCCAGGTTCCCTTCAGATCACACCACGCGGCAGGAAGCACGATCAGCCCCTCTGAGTGACAGTTTCATTAGGCCACGGCCGGTGTTTTTCATTTTTCCGCTTTTTATTGCTGCTTTTAAAAATGCAGATAATGAATAACATGCCTCTGAGCAAAGGGGCCAGCGCTAATGGCTCCCGACGTGTCTGCAGGCGCGAGGGGGAGGGGGAGCGCGAGGGGAGGCGGATGACCTTTTGTATTTATATTTATGCTCCAAAGGCAGCCCTAAAAAAAAAACTTTCCCTTCAGCAGCCAAGGGTGCAGCACCCATGGGGAGATGCAAACAGCTGTCACAGTCGATGCCGATTTTGGCCTTCCGGGAACATTTCAGGGCATCAGTGCAGCTCCCTCCTGCAGCAGAGCTGTGCTGACCCACGAGCGGCAATGGAGCGGGAGGGGTGGATGTGGAGGAAATACGATTAGATGGGGAAGGAAACTAAACCCAGCTCACGTTTTATGGCTGATTTCCTGCCCCACGCCCTGGCGGTTTGTGGTGGCACCGCCGATACTCTCCAGCTCTGTGGAGCCAGAGGTGGCGGGAGCGGAGTCTGCGCCGTGCCCACTGCCGCGTCCACGCACCGACACGTGGAGCAGGCTGAGCAGCTGAAGCACACCCAGAACTTGGGCTCACAGCCAGCTTGGCTGCTAAATGAAGTGGCGCTAGTGCTCTGGCAGGACGCGGTTGCCCTCCCAAAGCCCATGTCTGTGCAGTGTCCGCACAGCTCCTCTCGCGGGTTGCCACCTGCCCTGGCACATGCTGGTTTTGCTCCAGTGAGGGCGAGGACCCTGTTCCCCAGACTAACAGGCTGCACTAACACTCCTCATAACACGCTTCTCCCTCTCGCATGGGGCTCGGGCCAGCCCAACGCAGCGTGTGGAACTGGAGGGGCTTTGGAGAGGCTGAGGGACATGGGATGCTTGGGACGGGGTGATGGAGGAGTCAGTAGCACTGGACCCTTTTGGGAGGTGGGGGGAGAAAAAGCCCAAAGGGACATTTTCCACCAGGCTGGAAAGGCAGCAGAGTCAAACCCATTGACGTGTGACACCAACCAAGTTCCTTGCTGGACACTGTTTCTAAATCACTTTTTTATAATGTTAAACAGGGGAGAGACACTTCCAGCAACACGTTATCCTTGAGACGTTTTCTAATGGTAAATATTTTTGTTCTCTCTATCTCTACGAAGGGGTCTAACCGTAGATGGTCTCTCCTCTTGAGATCATACTGGGGCTCGGGGGGCTGAGCTGCTGTGCTAACTGCATGTCTCACTCACCATGCCCCACTGCTGCTTCCAAACCCCACAGGGCCAGCCTGGCCCAGGCTGCCTGTGGGCTGGGCTGGGGACAGAGCAGGAAACCTTCCCCAGCTGTGCTTGCATGAGTCAGGGGCTCTCACACTGCTCTGGTCGGTCTAGCCCAGCACAGGGGGTGACAATCTGCTTTCCAGTGGCTGTGGCAGTGGTTACCTTCCACCACCCAGGAGGAGATCACCATGGGCTGCCAGTGGCTGCTTGATGGGGAGGGGGATGCTCGCGTCTATCTCTGCTCTGTGCTCCCAGAGTCACCTGCTCATGGACAGTCCCCTCTGGATCACTCAGGGTGTCCCAGGGTTTGGCCTCACAAGGCTGCTCGCCATGCCCAGAGGCTCCCGGCCTGGAGCTGCAGCAATGGCAGAGCTGCAATGGCCCTTTACAGGGCTGGGCACCTCCCCAGGGGTTTCTCTGCATCCCCATGGGGTCTCCAAGCCCTTCACAAAGGTAAGGCAATGCCTCTGCTCTGCCACCAAGGAAACTGAGGCAGAAGGTGCAGTGACTTGTCTGTGGTGGGGAATCTTGTTCCTGGCCGCGCTGGGCACAAGCAAACTCCTGACACGTGCAGGAGGAGCTGTGGCACCACAGCTCACTGGTGCAGGGAGCACCAGCTGCAGCTTTCAGGAGGCTCTGCAGAGCCTTTCCCACCAGGGTGGGAGAAGGAGGGGACCCCAGCTCCGTGCCGTCACTGTGCTCCAGCCAGCCCAACCGTAATCCCTCAGTTACCACAGAGGTGTCCCCTCAGGCTCATGGAATCGCATCCCTCTGAGGTTGCCACTTCGCGGAAGGTGGAGGCAAGGCCAGAGCCTGTGTGGTCAGGGTGCTGTGAGGGTGCTGAGCAGGCAAGGAGTGCCATGGCATGGCAGCTGGGAAGAGAGACCAGAGCTGGGATGGAGGAGGGTGGAAGAGTGTGTGTGTGTGTACGTGTGAAGCTGCTCTGTCCTCCCCCTGCCTGAGCCGTGGAGGCCTCACCAAAGTCTGTGTAGCTGGGTGAGTCA
>NW_008688048.1:10685-11252 GCF_000695815.1 Acanthisitta chloris
TGCGCTGCCAGCGCCGACAAACCATCGCCGCTCCCCGTGGCCCACACCTGCCCCGCGCTGCAACCGCCACTGCCTCACAGGTACAGCCCCCTACAAGCTTTCTGCAGGCCCAGGACAGGGTCTCCTCTTCTCACAGGGCTTTGCAGCGGTGCTCCAGCCATGCTGGGTCAGCTCCAACCCAGTGCCCACCCTGGACAGCAACTGCATCCTGCCCTGGCTGGTGGGTGGGACCGGCTTTACATCTCAGCCAAAATGCCCAGCAGTGCAAAGGGTCTGGGAGGGGATATGGGTGCCGCGGTGCTGGAGGAGGCTGTGAGCACAGTGAAGTGTTCCCAGGGCACCGCACTGTCTGGAGAGCCCTGTTCTCCCAGGTGCTGCTGCTTCTCCAGCTCCTCATCCCATGGGAAGCAGTGGCTGCTCCCAGCCCACAGTCTCATCTTGGTGATGACCCTGTTAAATCAATCCTTTCCAGGCTGCTTCTGCATCAGCTGCTGGAACAAAGGCTGGCGTTAAATAATTCATCAGTCTTCCAGAAAGTTTCCCTTCCCCTGGGCGCAGTGTCACCCG
>NW_008688049.1:0-242 GCF_000695815.1 Acanthisitta chloris
GTGATTCTAGGCGTGAGGTTCCCCTGGCTGCCCAGCCCCGCCCCAGCGTTGGATTGATCGATCAATCAGGTTAATAATCACTTGAATTTACAGCCCAGCCCGGGGCTGATTGGCTTTGGTGCCATCAGGCCAGGGTTGAGCCCTGCCCAGTGCCAGGCCCCTGCCCTGGGGGTGCCACCCACCCGGGCTGGGGTGTTTATAGGGGCTGGGTGGTGTTGGGGACACCCTCTGCCAGCATGGCG
>NW_008688050.1:0-698 GCF_000695815.1 Acanthisitta chloris
GGCAATGCTTCTTGCCACACTATAAAATGATTAAAGAAAATGTCACAGAGAACACCCTTTTATGGAAATGTGATACAAAGGATAAAAAGATCAGATAGAGCCCTGTGACAGTGCATGGTCCATGAGTATACTTCAAAATTCCAATATATGGCAAGTACCCCTTGGTGTCTCAAATGGGAAGGCCCTGAAAACAACACTGAACTGACAGTAATGAGCACTGCCACCAGCAGTAGAACACAGGCAGGTAAGTAAGTTGGTGGGCATGTCATCAAACTTATGAATGCTGTAAAGATAAAGCAAATACCTGCACTAGCAATTACCATGCAAATTGGTTGTGCCTGTAGAGGAATTAAACAAATGGGGTCGAGTAAATCACAAAATAATAGCAGGATGTAAAAGAAGTACGATCCAAAGCCCGGGACGGTTTGTCTGGGTAACAAGCGATGGCACCTGGACAACCCACCTGCCTGTAGACAGAAAAGTAAAAGATTTTACTTTAAGTCTCCCCACTTTATGTCCAATCTGGAAAAGATCCCCATTCAATAGAAAAAGTGAGCCTTTACAAATAAGACCAAAACAAGAAGCTTTTAATAATGAAGATCCAGATGAAAATCCAGATGAAATTTGGCAGGAACCCTCTAGTTGAGTGGGCTTTAGAATCTCTGTTCAGTCCCATAGCAAACTACTGAAACAGAGAG
>NW_008688051.1:0-4579 GCF_000695815.1 Acanthisitta chloris
CCCAGCCCTGAATGCGGGCAAAGGCCCCGCTGATGGATACCACAGATGGAGCGTGGAAATCGGCCCAATAGGCCTCAGCCACAGGCCGTTTCTTAGGGCCCAACAAAAGCCTCCAAATAAGTCAACAAAAATCCCGAAGATCACAAAGAGAGGGTGTCATTTGTCATTTGCTGTGGGTTGGCGTGGGGGCGGTGGCCCCGCTGCACTCCCCTCGCCTGCACCCGAGCAAACACGGCGAGGTCACTCGCCTCGCCCTGCAGGGATGAGGGGACAGGGGGTGCTGGCAGCCTGGCAGAGCCACAGAAAAAAAAATGCAGAGTCTCCTCGGGGCCGCCCATATCTGGGGCCGCCCCAACACTGAGGCTGCCTCTGTGAGCTGCAGTGCTGGGGCTGGCTCTGTGAACCCCACATCTGGGGCTCCCCCAGTGAACCCCAAATCTGGGGCTGCCTCTGTAAGCCCCAAATCTGGGGCTGGCCCAAATCTGGGGCTGCTTCAGTGAACCCCAAATCTGGGGCAGCCCCATTCCTGGGGCTGCCTCAGTGAACCCCAAAGCTGAGGCTGCCTCTGTGAGCCCCAAATCTGGGGCTGCCCCAGAGAGCCCCAAATTTGGGGCTGCCTCTGTGAATCCCAATGCTGGGGTTACCTCTGTGAATCTCAATGCTGGGGCTGCCTCTGTGAGCCCCAAATCTGGGGTTGCCTCTGTGAACCCCAGTGCTGGGACTGCCTCTGTGAACCCCAAATCTGGGGTTGCCTCTGTGAACCCCAACACTGGGACTGCCTCTGCATACCCCAAGGTTGAGGCTGCTCCAGCCACAGCCTTCTGTAATAGAGCTGTGCACATGGGAGAAAACTTGTGAAATTAATCTTGCTTAAATCAAGAAGTGAGGAGATGGATGTGGGGACGGTAGTCAGCAAATAAACTACTACCAGAACCCTCCCTGGCTTTTGCTATTTTTTTAATTGGTCTTATTTTAGTGAGATTTATGGCTAGACAGGATTCATCCTGGGCAGATCCCAGGCTGTCACATTTGGAGGAGGAGGCTGTGTAATATTTTATTAACATGTCACAGTGCCTGAAGGATTGCCAGAGAAGTTGTGCCTCCGTGGGTCACAGGATGAAAACCTCTCCATGATAACCTCTCTGCCTGCCTCTGTCAGGTGTGCTGTGCTGCAGCCCTAATGTATGGGCTTTAAATGGTTGTCATGTTATTGTTATTTAATTATTCAAATGAAATGTCTTGCTGAGAGGAAGAACAGCCCACAGAATGACCTCTTGTGTGTTATTTTGTTGTTCGGTTTTTGCCCTGACGTGTCTATTTACAGTGTTTGGAAAAGCCATGGTTGCAGAACTCCAGGTGACCAAATCCCTATGACACTGGGCAGAGGGGGTTTGCATATTGTGGTGATAACTGGCATGCAGGGTTTCCTCAGGCCACCAGAGAGGTCATGAGGGGTTAAGGGACAAATAATTTATCTTTAATTCTGTTATTCCTTGTTTAATTCAGCTTCGTGGCTCCACTACTGGTAGTGCTGTGTCTGCTTTCCATTTTGAGCTGTGCTGTACAGGGGGGACTGGTAATCCTAAGGAGCCTAGTTGAGGAATTTCCCAGGGGCACTGAGGAGTCTCCTTCTTTCTCCTATTTAACTTGAGGCTTTGGAGAATTAAGTTCATTAGGGCAGCTGTAAAGGTTAGTGATATCCATATTGTGTGTCTGTGGAGGTGATGGAGATAGGAATAACCCAGCTAAAATCTGACCCCCTTTACCTGTGCTGAGTAATATCTTTGTATATCATAGAAGTCAGAGGACCTATTTGTGAGATACTGCTTAGCAGAAAGACAACACACTGTGACTATCTCACCTATATAAAAATCTACTAGTGGTGTTTTAATTGGAAAAATAAGACTAAAATCTTCCTTGAAGCTAATAATACCTCAGAATACTTTGTAAGAAATAAAAGCAGCACAGTTTGTGATACAGACATACAGCTATCCTTTGAGATTACACTTGTCTGATTTTAATACCACAGAGCAGATAAGACAAAGGAAGTCAATGCTTTCAATAAAGCTGCACATAGGAGCGAGGCCTGATATGAAAGCCATTTCACTGATATACATTTTCTCCCTGCTTTAATTTTATTACTTTCTCTCTAAATGTTTGTACTTGATTAGAGATGTTGTCCTGGACTCTTAGATACTGCAGGGTTTTTTTCATTGGTTTACCTTTGTGCCTTTCATATACTGCTTAGCGAAATGTAAAGCTGAAATTAAATTAAGTCACTGTTTCAGTTCTGATTCTCATTGCTGTAAGGAGTGAGGTGCAGGAAAACATCCCAGGATTTTGCTAATTCTTATAAAACATTTTTAGAAAGATCATGATAGGTCTCCTGATATTTCCCACTTGGTGAGGGAATTTACTTCAGAAATTTAGCAGTAAGTATCCCCTTTAAATTGCACAGTTTGAGCTGGCTTTTTGCAAGCACATGTGTAGGTGTTTGAAGAAGTTCCATACATATATGTGGAGTCTGAAAGAGTCTAGAAAGAGTTCCTGAGATCTTGGGATTTGAGGAGGTTTTTTTGGTTTTTGTTTGTTTGTTGTGTTTGTGTTGGTTTTTTTGTTTTTTTTGTTTGTGGGTTTTTTTGTGTTTTTCCAAACCCCTCATTGTATGCAATCAAAGACAACTTTTGCCAGAGAAGTTGTCTCCAAAGAGCTCTGTTTTAGATCTCACCACATCAGTTATGGGCAGAGTGCAGTGCTAGCCAATGTGACCCTGGTAGCGTGGCTGGTGTGCTCTCCTCCACTCACCTAGCTGGTCAGCAGTGGCTGTTCTGCTTAAGGTAGATGATTTACATCTGAGGCTAACTTAGGGGATATTTTAAATATCCTATATTTCCTTTTATTCTTGAATGGCAGCATGGAGCCATCCTAGAGGGTTGTAACTTGGCAGTTGCTGAGGAAGGCAGGTGTCACCTGGGGACCCCAACTGTGAAGATTTGGGATTTGTCACGAATTCAGACAATGTGTTATGTTCATTTTGGTATATCCAGGATTGCCTGTTTAGAAAAGGAATGAATTTAAACTGTTTGGTTAGGATGTTTGTGCTGCTTCATCTTTGTTCTTGAGAAAAATATTCTCAAGAATGAGAACTGCCTAGTCCAATCTAACCTGAGGCAAAACTTTTATGCAAGAGACTCTGGGAGTTAGATGTTTTCTAAGTACATTGATAGTGAGCTCTGTGGGAGCTTCTCCTGATGTCCTGTGTATGTTGGGTCCAAGATATTGATGCAGTCTGGACAGTGAAGACACCTTTCATATAAGAGCCAATGGTCTAGTAGTAATTGTTCTTATTTTTTTGGTATGCAGAAATGGATAAAATCTTCAGCTGAATTGTCTGAAGAAAACCACTTTGTCTTTCTTATGCTGTATGACTAAGTACACAGATTAGGTATAGTTATTAGTCCAAACAGCTTGAGTGAAATTAGAAATGTAAGATAGCTAGAAATTAACATGAAAGGGGGTTTTAGCTGGAGCTCTAGAAACAGCACTATCTTTTTGGCTTTGTTTTCTCAGCTACTTCCAAATAAATTATGTTAAAGAAGTAGTTTTAAATGAATGTCTGTATCAATAATTTCTTTGGCATTATTGAAGCAGTAGAAGCAGTGCTTGTATTTCAATTGGACAAGCAGTTTCAGCATCACTGGGGAGTGTCTGCCCTCTTTAGGTGGTTTCCCTTGAAGACTCAGGCAAGAAGGAATGTTGGTCGCCTGCACAGCAGCTGATGCAAGTGAAGATTGGCTTTGGAAGTCTACTCTTTTGGTTCATTGCCATTTGTTGGAGAAAGTGAATGTCGTTGGGTACTGGAAGAGGCTTTGCTGCCTTCACAGTTAGAGCTATGGATTCAGCTCTAGCTGGAATTCACTTGATTGCCAGGGGAAACAAGCAATGCTGCCAGGAGCTGGCTGGGCTGGCTGTGTGTGTGACCTCACTCTCTCCACATCCGTGAAACCCAGAAAGAGTTTCTGTATTGATTTCTCTTTAAACTGCTAATTGCAAGAGTTGGTAGCTCCCTCCTGGGTCATGGACAATGCTGTATGTGGTCCCTTTCTTGCTAACTTTCCTCAAGTACTGACTCAGGGTGTGTGTGAGAGGCCTTTGGTCCAACATGGCCTGGCTGGTTTGCAGTCACAGCTGGGACTAGTGTCTGGAGGCTGAGCACATCTGTGTGTAGCCATGCACTGAGCTGGGAAACCTCCCCAGCCTAGGAGAAATAATGATTCCTTAGGTGAAGGAAGCATGCAGTCTGTGTATTTCAGCTCTGGGCATCACATATATGCTGGAATCTCCTTGCTTTAGTAACTGGAAGAGTCAGGTCAAACGACTGCTGTGAACTATTCTCACAGGACTCCTCTGTCGAAACACCTGTCTCAAATTTTAATATTTTTAAAAAATATTGACACTGATCTGGCTCATGCTAGGGTTATATTAGCTGGCCAGGGCATGCAAGTTGCAGATGAGTGGAAATGTTTAAATGTGCTGAGTTATCCTAACACAAACGTGTACAATACTGTTCAGAGTGTAG
>NW_008688051.1:4600-16098 GCF_000695815.1 Acanthisitta chloris
ATTTGATTGCATAAGAAAATTAATTTCTTCCATAGTTCTGCCCATAGCATTGTCATCACTTCCATAACCATTTCAGCAGTAAAGTTTTAGTGATGGATCTCTAGGGAAGGTCTCATGGAGATGCATCGACAGAGTTGGAGTGTTTAAGTTGCAACATATACAAAGTGACAAATAGCTGTTCAGGGAAAGGAGCAAGGTGTATTGCTTGTCTGATTGCTTGGGACTAAGCAGTACTGCTCCAGCTTTTAAAATACTTGCAAACTGCTAGAGGAATTAAAGACATCAAATAATTAATTTATTAGAAAAGATTTCTAGAGGTCCTTGAATATTCTTGGCCCAGGAAAAGGTGCTGAACTCATAGCTGAACTTTTATTAATTCTTTATTTGTTCGAGCACATGTGCACAATGTAGCAATTAGCTCTGATTTGTTTCTAACTTTTTTGTATTTCTCTGAAGTTTGCCAACTCAGCTCTGAATCATGTGGGGGAAAAGCATCTTTTCCGTATAAGTAGAAGACGTCGATTGATCCAATATTTTGTTGTTCTTTCCCCTCAACTAAAGCTAGTTTTTGTCTTTTTTTTTGTTCCTTTGTTTGAGCAGCAGCACCCCAGTCTGATGAAGGCTCTGACATCGATTCTGAACCAGATTTACCTTTGAAAAGAAAGCAGCGTCGCAGCAGGACAACCTTCACAGCAGAACAACTAGAAGAGCTGGAAAGAGCTTTTGAGAGGACACACTACCCTGATATTTATACTAGGGAAGAACTGGCACAAAGGGCCAAGCTCACAGAGGCTCGTGTCCAGGTATGTATTTAAAAGCTGCCTAACAAAAGGAATGTCTTTTTCTCTCAGCATGTGAGTCGTTTTATATTCTAAGATCCTGCTCTGAAGTAGAAGGAAAATGTGAAGCTACGTTGTTTACCATCTGTACGTGGACCTTGGTTTTACAAGTGTTTAAGACAAATGCTTTGAGAAAACTTGTGTTTCTCCCAGTAATTGTTCCATACCTACCATGAATATAATACTGAGCCTTTAGAGAAGAAGGTCTGTTATGTTTGTTTGTTTTATGCATTTGACAGCACTCTGCATGTAATCAGGTCAGCTGTTCTGCCAGTTTATGGTTACTTAACTGATTTAATCTGTTGTTGTTTGGATCTTTCCAGCATTAACAGAGAATAGAAAAACATTTTTAAAGAACACTGTATGTGTAGAGCCATGCAAGTGAGCAAGGTTACTGGTGCAGTATCTACAGTTCACTTTTAGGTTAGCTTTGAAGTTGATTTGGTTTAAAACTTGTAATAGCTCTTTTATCCCCACTGTCAGTTTAATTAAAAAAAAAAACCCTCAAATAACTGTTAGGTCTTCACAACTTCGTGTAGATCTGGATTGTCTAAAACAAGCTAATGTACTGGAGGAGTAACACGCAGTTGATTTAAATTTAAAAAAAAATCCTGAACTTGGGGTTTTAGCTGTCTAAAAATGGGGAGATTGCAGCCAAATAATTCTGGAGTAAACTGCATCCTGGAGTTCAGGTTCATATTAGGATTTACTCTTGTTTCATGGCAAAGAAACACATCCTGTGAAATGTTTAATACTGTGGGCAGAATATTCTGCTGTTCTTTCACTATTTGACATCTGAGAGTCATTCAGAACAGTACATCCCGTTTAAATCAGTCTGAGCTGCAAGTGTCCCTAAGCAAATGTGTGCTTGGGTGGCAAGTAAAATGTTGTAGCTTTGTAATCTCACCAGGGAAGAGAAATGAGTAGTGACTTGTGATCTAACCAGGGATACAGGTGAATTTGGTTTCTTTGGTGAAACCCTGTTATTATATTTTGACCTTTGAAACTCAGCCTGAGGCATTCAGACTCTACAAACCAAAATAAGCAATGCAAAATATCCCTCTGACTTTTTAATTCAAGCACACCAATTGCAGCCTGGATATATTATGGATTGTCTGTCTTGAAAGGTCCAGATTTTTTCGGTTTTACCTGCTAAATGTTTTTGCAGAAGACTTCACACCACATTTCTTGCAAGTGTTTGTTATGACTGTGGGAGAAAATCAGATGTGTAGATGAATTTGTCTGGAAGGCAAACTCGGTGGTGCATGACTTTTCTTAACATGTTTACCAAGTGAAATGCTTGCAAAACAGCTTCATATGTAGACTTGGGCCAGGTAAGACCAAATCAAGCCCTGGAAATCATTCATGCAAACATAATAAAGATAAATCTCCTCACAAGTTCTGTTAGCAAGACGAATGGGATCTAGGATATGATGTTTTCGGCTATGTTAGTTTCAGTGGAAAAATATGATAAAATGAAAAAGACCTTGTTCGTGTTTTTCTAAATCAATGACCCACAGCTAGAAGAAAAGCAGAACTCTCATTAACATAACAGCTGTCTTAATGTGGCTTTAACCCTGTGACTTTTTACATTCCTTATGGCTTCCTTGGTTCCCTTGAGACACATCCTGTCTCACACCACTCCTATGATCTACAGCCTCACGAATTCCCCAGTACCTCTGACATGGATATTTTACCTAACCCAGCATGCAAGAAAGTTCCCAGTCAATCAATGATTAAAATACCAGAACAAAACCTTTCTGGATTAAAGATGAGCTGGGGTTGAAGTAACCAGCCTGTGGGCAGTTTCCTAGTGCACTCCATCTGTCTGGTACCCTTGAAGGCTGGCAGAGTGATTTAGCAGTGGATTAAGGGATACAGGATTTGCCTTATCAGCATTCAGCACCTCTCTATAGCCCCTTAAAATAGCCACGTATGATGGGCATGAAATAAAAGACGACCTGTGAAAAGAAAATAACCCTAAGAGACTTGAGGCTGAGAGGGCTGGATAGCCATACTGAAGTAGCATTCAAGCTTTCTTAGTCACACTTCTTTTTTGGTAACAGTATGACAGAGATATGAAATTTTATATGGATATATACACAAAGATCTCTTTGACTGCTTCCCAATCAAACATCCTCTAAAAGAGCTGGCTCTTTGCAGCCTGAATCCAACTGAGCCCAGAAAATTCTTTTCTGTTTTTTCCTTTGGGGCTATAAGGTCCAATTTTTCAGAGTTGATTTGTACTGTCGAGGAAGTTATTTAATTGATTACAACTGGACCAACTTTGCTATTCCCTCAGTCCCTCTGTGTAGCACTCACATCTCATGTTTTGTTTTTCCTACCCTTCAGTCCTTGTGCTTCCCCTTTTCTTCTGTTCCCTGAGGCTGTCTTACTATTCCTGTGAAAGGAAGAGTCTTCAACCACTGAACCATTTATTTTCTCACTTTCCCACTGTTGAAGAGTAACCAAATGCATGTTTCTAAACGGGTTGCTTGGAGGTGGGGGAAAAAGAGTTGCCTCTGGGCTGAGATCAAGCTTAGAACATGTTAGCCCCTATGGGGAATTTTTTGAAAGCTACAAGCAACTGAAAACAGACTTTGCACTGTAAATGTTATTTGTGTACTTTAATTGAAGGGACAGGAAAGGTTTTTTTTTGGAAAGAAATGTTGCAACAAACTCCATGTTGCTAGAGTCATGAGATATATAACTATAATAATTGCAAATACTGCAGCACTGGCTGTGAAAAAGAGTTAAAATGCTCCCTGCAATGCCTCCTGCAATGCCTTTCCACTCAAGGACTGTTGAGACATTCTCCCCAGTGTTTGAACCTAGATGTGATGTGGAGCCAGGACAAACTCTTCTGCTGCCTCTTCCAAAGTCATCTGGCTCTTCTCTCCTTAGGTGCAGCAGGAAGGAGTAATTTTTTTGGTCTTGTGCATTTATTAGATACAATGCAGGAAGATAAGCAGAATTCCAAAGGATTCCAAAGGGTTCCCCTTGATTTAAAAACAAAAACATAGTACTACTCTGGGAATGTGAGGTTAAAGATTCAAATATTGTGAGTAAAAATCACAACCTTGCAGTGCTTTACCAGTCCAGTTTAAAACCTCATTAAAACCATCACTAAGTTGGAGTGCAGCCCCTTAAGGCCTGTGGCCTATTTTTACTGACTCAATCTGAAGGCAAATTCAAAAAGTGAATTTTTCTCCAGTGTAGATAAAGATCAAAGGCTCTTTCTGAGCTTCAGAGCAGTGTGGTTATGGTTTGTGTAACAAATGGTGCATAAGGAATGAAGTGGGTAGCATCTTTCCTGGCCACCTTTTGATTCCCATGTCAGGCTTGTTTTTAGACCTGGATGAACTGGCAAACTTTGTCAGCAGCTTGGAGCCTGTTTCAGATTGACACTGGCGGGTGTTTATTCAATCTTTTGGCAAAGGATTTTTAAATAAGATTCAGGCTTGTCCCGTGGCCAGCCAGGAACCTGCCTTGGCCAACAGGGGCTGGACAGCCAAACAAACCTTTTGGGGCTGTGTGTTGAAGACAGGCCTCCCAAAAATGGGATGCCTGATCCCAGAAATGGGATGCAGGAGACTTGTGTGTTGGACCATGTTAAGGAGTGCCCCCAGCTGTATGGATCTGTCAGGGCAGGAGGTCCTGTTGTGTGAAACAGCTGGCACAGACCCTTCCTGTTTAACCCCAAAAGGAAATGGGAGAAATTTGCTTGGACTCTTATTGGTTTTTTTTTTGTCCATGAATAATAGTGAAAAAGCAGGACAAGTCAGGACGAAATCTGAAACATGACTATCTCCTGCCCTGAAAAGGTTCTTCTCAGCCAAATCCCAGTTTTAAATTGATTTGCTTGAAAACTTCCAAAAAGAGAAATGTTGTTTATCAGTGGAGCATGTCTGAAAAATCAGGCAGATCTCTTCAGGCTACTAGGATGGAGTTGAATGTTCCCATGTCAAAATCGTAATCAGCTTGTAAGCTGTTTTAAAAGCCTTATTTTTTCTCAACAAATATGTCCCAAGAGCTGAGAAGTCTTGAGTAGCTAGAAGAACAATCATAAAAAAATACTTTAAGTGTTGTGCTTGCATATTTTTTTTCTTTGTTTCAGTGTGGTACAGGGAGGGGAAGAGATGGTTTTGGAGAGGAAGAGAGTAAGGGGAAAGGTGAGAGAAGAAGTTATGACTTTTAAGCTAGTAATAAGGTTTGAAAGCTCCAAAGTTCAACCTCTCAGCTTTAACAGTCTCTTCTCAGTAGCAAATGGTGAAAAGTACTCACTGAGAAACTAAGGGGGAGGGGGAAACTGTGCCAAAAAAAGTCTTAATTTGCCCTCAGCTCTTCTGAAATGGTTTGAGCCTGTATGCTGAACTGCCCAGTACTATGGGAAGATGGGACAAAGGAACATAGGATGGATTCAGGAACATTTAAGACCTTTCAGCAGATGTTTACAATTATTCCTGATGTGTTTTATGGAGAATTTCTAGTGCCTTTTCTTGAGGCTGACCCTATTGCATCATATATAGGACAAAGAAAGAAAATGCTGAGTACATCCTTGCAGTAGATAATCCTGTAACTGCAGATTTGCCTCTGCCCCATAATGGGAAAATTCTTATGGGTAAATTAGCCAACTGCATTCATATGCAGGCCCAAGAGGACATTTTTAAACATAAAGGAAGAGAACGAATGTGATTTTGGTTGTCTTTTTCTGGTTCCTGCTGCCTAAGGGCTCAAATTAGTGTCATTTTAATTTCTAAATACACAGTTCAATTTGCTTATTACTCAATAATTTTCAGAATTATTCAACTGCAGTGCTAGTGAAGTATTTTTGTAGGACTGAGTCAAAGTCTTTTCAAGGAAACCTACAAGATTTGAGGATGCTGAATCACTCTCGGAGGTGGTTTGAAGTTCCTATTCCCTTCGGCAAAGTTTAATGGCCTTTTGGTCTGTGACTTTTTTAAAATTTATTTTGTGTGAGGTTTTTTTTTTTCTCCTTAAAGTCACACTGCCATGCTTTGCAAAGGTATCAGAGTCAGCTCGGCCCTGGCTGGTGCAGCTCAGCTTCATTAGCAGTTTCCTTCCCCAGCTGCTTCTGGCACAGCCCACGTTCTTTCCCTGGTGGAACACCCAAGTACTTCTGCTTTTAGGATGATCAGGCTTCATTTTGAACATGTGAATTTTGTGGGAAGGGAGAGGTGGGGAATAGCAGAGTGGGAAAAGCAGTTACCATGAGGAAAAACCCAACCCCCCCCCCCATCTAAAATTAGAACTGCTGTTAACAATACATCAGTCTTTTGACTTTGTGTGTTTCTGGCACTTATGCATGCAGTGGTCAGGACTGTGTATAACAAAATATCCATGGGTTTTCTGCAACATTCACATCTTGAATGTTTTGTCCTGTTGAATCAGAGATCTTTTTGCCTTAAAAGCACATAGAGCACTCTGTGTTTACGATCAGGCTGCTGAAATGTCAAGGTTAATTACACTCGTGTATTCTCCAGTGAATAAATGCATCTTTTAAAGACTATCCTGTTCAGATCAACAAAACAAGATATTGGCATGATCACTTGCAAACTACTTAAAGGAAAATTGATAATAAGAGGCAGGATCTAAATATTAGGAAATAGAGATGGGAGAAACCTGTTAGTTTACCTCATCCATTCTACATTGGTGCAAAATACTTTTTTTACGTTCTATTGCAGAGTGATTTCTTGTTTGGTCAGTCCAGTTCCAGATGCTTGGAAAACTTGAGCCTCCAGTACTTAAAGGGCTTTTTTCCCTCTCCTTTTGTTCTAAATTTCATCCTCTTCCATTCTGTTTTTGATATGTAAATTTTGGCCAGACACTGAGGTTCAATTCTGTTTCCAAATCATCTGGATAATTTACACTCCATCCTCGAAAGTGACATAAGAACTGAAGAGCCCAAGCCTCACTAAACTGAATGTGACTTGGCTTCTGTGCAGGCAGTTTTGGGATGCTTGGATCCCTCAGCCAAGCCACGTTTCCTCTATCCATGTCTGCATTTGTACAGCACCAAGCACAATGTTCACCTAACATAGAGCTCCTGCATGTTACCCCAGCAAAAGTAGATCATATTCCTTCAGATCCAGTATTGTTCAAGAATACTGTACTTTGAGTATCAAAACTGCAGCATCTTGCTTATTAACTGCTTTTGCTCCCATGGGAGATTCAGTGTGGTAGTGGTGATTTGAAGTACTACCTAGGGTTGGTCTACTCTGCCACTGAGATCCACAACACACAAGATACATTAGTTTGTCAGGTGAAATAGTCATAGATAGAGTTGTTTTTCTTTTGTGCCAGCTTCAGTGTGATGCTTTCTCACAGCATGACACTTAGGATCTTCTCTTGTACTCTGAGCATCCCTGCATTCAGGTGATGATAGCATCCTACTCAGAAGAGACCGTGGGAGAACAGAAACATCCTATGGGGACCTGCTGCATTTGAAAAGGCCACTCTTAAGATGAGGATTTTGTCATGCTGGTGGATGTTGAAATCTGCTGCACATAAGGGGACATTGTGTTTAAATTATATTGGAATGTACAAACAAAAGAAAATATTTCCCCAGGTGTATACAACGTGTTTTGAAGAAGACACATTGGCTTCTGGTGACTAGATTTATTTTTAAGTCTTGGCTTGATATTAGCAAAGTTTTTCAAGATTTCTTTAATTAGTAGTAGTACACATGGATTTTTCATTATATGTGAGGATTTAAAAAAATTTAATAATCTGGACTCTTGGGAATAAGTCAAGGCAGCCAACTGTAGTCTCAGTGAAATAGTATGATTAAGAAAATGTTAATAATTTCAGTTAACATAACATATATCTGCTTCTGAATAAAGCTTAGCATCTGACTAATTTTAACAAACATCGCATAAAATGTAAATAAATTATTTGGGTTTGAGTTATTTAGGTTTGAATTATTTAGTTTTGAGCTAATTTTTCTTGCTTTGGTGGTTTTCTTGGTTTTGTTTTCTTTGTGCCTCTACCATTCTGTAGTGACGAGCATGTGTGGTATTAGTGGCAGTAAGACTTGCTCTGAGGTTTTGAATTTGTTCAAGGGGTCGGTGAGTTAATTTTGGCCAGCTCTGCTGGTCAGATGCCATCTGCTTTCTGCTGCCTGGGGAAAGTAAGAGGCCAGGGCAAGCAGCAGAAGGTGTGTACTGTGGCTAGTGGGGTGGCAGAGGCTGGAGCTAACAAACCTGGAGGTGTGACCACATGTGACGTGTGTCAGTCAAGTAACACAAATTGAGCATGTTCCAATCACATAGGATTGAGGTGGTAATACTCAGCCTTGTTTCTGCGCAGCCCAGGCAGGTGTCTGCACCCCTGCAGAGTCCCACTTAATTTAAGGGGGCTCTAGGTGGCAACAAAGTTCTGTGCAAGGATCTTCATTGTGTGGCTGCTACAACTGATACCGTTGAGTGTGTCCCTTTCAGGGATGTCTGATACATAGCTGCAGTTCTGGAAAAAAATAGAAGTCTATAAAATGAGCCAAAATCTCTCTGTAAATAAAAGCATAAAACTTGGCATTAATGCAAGTCACTTGCTGCTGAATTAAAGTTTGGAATCTGACTCATTTTAATAAAGATCTGGAGCTTAAAGGCAAATGCTTATCTATAGAGGAAATCAAATCTTGTTACCTTATTTTCCTCAGTGAAATCCATTCACAAGTGTAGGTCAGCTAGTGTTTCTAAAGCATTTTTGAGATCATCAGATAACCCTCTTGACCTGAAGAAGGGAGAGTGTCAAGGAAAAAGCTGTAGTTAATGACCTGGGTAGACTAATTACAACATGCATTTGCTGCTCCCTGCTCACTCTTTGACCTCCATTATCCTTCCTAAGTGTTCTTTGACTCTTTAGCAAAGCCTCTTCCTTGCTCTACAGCATGTCATGCTCCCTTTTCCTTCTCTATGGTTGTCTTCAGAAGATATTGCTGCAGGAGAGTGAGACTGTTGGGCTTTGGGGACAAAGGCAGGTGGAAAGAGTCTGTGAGGAGTAAATAAGAAATTTAGACTTAAATGTCAGTGAAGAAAGCAAAGGGTAAGGAGAGAACTGAAAAAAGAGAGAAATGTCTATAGGATGAGAAATAAAAAAAATACTGCTGTATCTAGACCCATCCTCAATTATTGCTCATCACAGCTTTTGCATCTCCACCCTGGTGCCTTGTCCCTGCCAGCTGCTTTCAGAAATGGTTCGTGTCAAGGCAGAGGTAGGGTTAGAATGTACAGCAAAAAAACAAGAGGGGGATTTGTGAGGTAGAACAGAGGCTCCATCTATCCCTCTGTCCTAAATCTTCAAATGGAGTGGGAGTGTATAATTGAGGAGTAGACATTGTGGCCAAAGGAGGAGGCAGCTGTGTGAGCTGAGCATCTCATTCTGAAAAGAGGATGAAGCCAGAACAAACTACGTGGTGACAGATGGCCTACGTCAGAAACCAGATGGCCCAGTGAGTCTCATCACTCCTGTTAGGAAATAGGAAGCAGAGTAGAAGCCCACGCTGTAGTCTGAAAAGTTATGCTCTTATGTGAGGGCCGCTCCTGGTTTGCAAATGATGTTACACCTACAATTCCAGCTCTGGGATGGCTGATTCATAAGCCAGCACGGGCTGCTTTGCAGGAAGGGTGGCAGATCTGAGACCCAACTTACTTTTATGAGTACATCTGTATGTGGCTTATCAGCTAACATGCCTCAGTTTTAGGCTGGGCTGCCTTTCAGCCTGTGCAGACTTAACTTGTTAGATGCTAACATTCAGTTAAGGTTTTATCTGACTGATAGGATTCATGGATGATCACTACAGCTGCTTCAGCGTGTACAAATATGAGCAAATCTGCTTGTTCACAAGTGTGTGTAGCCTCCATTATCTTAAACAACCTTTCTTTTCCACGGTCACCCACCTCATGGACATGAGCAGTGTAATTGAGAAGTTGCTCTAAACCTTCAGCAGAGCAATGTGCATGCACACTGGTCCAGACACTCCTGCAGTGGCTGGTTGCCCTTCCAATTTGTGCTGTGTGTAATTGCTGTAATATTAATATTAACCTATGTGTTTTTCAACTCTCATTATGTCTGCATTTGTGAAGGAGGCAGTAAGAGCCACCCAAGACTTAGAAAGCTTAAAACATGAACTGAGAATGATGTGAAGAAAAGCAGATTTATAGCTAAAATGTCCCACTAATCCAGACTGCATCTGGTTGGTACCCTGTCCTGGGAACAGATTTCAAAGTGGTTCTGAAAAACTAATCTAGTACTGAAGTTCTGATCTACTGTTGTAAAGTTTATTAAGAGATGTTTTGTACATATGTGAATACATGAAAACTTCCTGGGAGGGATTTGTGTGTTTTGTACATGGGGCTTGTATTTTTCTAATTAAAACCTTAAAGTCCTGTTGGGCATTAGGGCAATATAGTATCTCAATGTATAAGTACAAGGACCTTCCAACAGTGCATTAAGTGATGCCACTAGCTTGTCACCAAATTAAATAGAAAGACAATACAATACAGACTAAATAGCTTTGGCTGGCACTTAGATCAAATGTACAGATGTTTCCCATTTCTCATTAAATTTGGCACAATAAGGATAGAGATTGATGGCTATTAAAAGCACTAAAGCTTGCAAGCAGTAGTCATCTTGTTTCTCAGGAGAGGCTGCAGTTGAGAGGAAACTAGGGTTTGGAATTCCTACGTCCCGTCTGTTGAACCATGGAAGTGTGTGCCAAGGGCACCTTTCTTGTCTAGGAGCTCCGAGCCCAGTGTGCATCTTCTGTATCTCTTGTCTCAGCCGCTGAATTCATTTGAAATACAATGCTGTTATTTCTGACATACCTGTAGTAAATGTACAAAAATCAAATGTTCATAATGAAAACATTTGTAGGTGTGGTTTAGTAACCGTCGTGCTAGATGGAGGAAACAGGCAGGAGCCAATCAACTCATGGCTTTCAACCACCTGATCCCTGGAGGATTTCCACCCAGTGCCATGCCAACTTTGCCAACGTACCAGCTCTCTGAGCCCTCTTATCAACCCACCTCCATTCCGCAAGGTACAGTAGCCAACAGGTACTTGGTTAGTGTTATTGGGGGGTTTCCTGTGCTGATCCATTGTTGAAATATTTTCTTTTCTAATGTGTTGGCTAATCTAGGGTCTGCCTCAGGGAGGACCTTGCAAGCCTGATTTTTTTAAGCATTTAAGAACTCAGGTTTGTTTTGCTGCTGCAAGAAAGGGCTGGTTACACAGGAAGGGTAGTAGCTAGAGAAATCATCTCAGTATGGCAAAAACTTGTCTTAATGTTATCAGAAATTCTGTGAACTTTGATGGACTTGGAATGGGAGGGAATGGAGCATCAAATCTAAGCTATGCTAGATTTGCTGTTAAAGAAAAACCTTATAGGTGAGATTCTATAAAAGTTACTGTGCTCTTCTTGCTTCCTGCTTGAGATTTGGATCCTAACTGTAGGTGAATGTTGTAATTGAGGGAATTTTTCAAAGCCCAGGGCTTCTCCCATCCGTTGCTAGGCTTGCTACAAACCACAGCAGAATTTCTGTGCTGTGACCAGGAGGGGAAACCCTGTTGCCAGTCTTCTAAGCAAACAAATATTTTCCTTTGTATTTTTACATATATGTATGTGTGTGTGTGTATATA
>NW_008688052.1:0-621 GCF_000695815.1 Acanthisitta chloris
GCTGGGGATGAGGCTCTTACAGACCCTGTCCTCCGCCAGACGCTGCTCTGCGAGTTTTGTCAAGTCTCTGGTAAAACACAGCTTTAGCTTGCACAGCCCTACAGGAAGTCCATTTTTTTACCCTGGCTCTTTGCAGATCTTCGGAGCAATGTAATCGAGCCACAAATACCCTTTTTTTCATCTTAGAATCATCGAATCATCACGGTTGGAGGAGACGTCTAAGATCATGAAGTCCAACCATCACCCTGCCACTCTGCTGTAACCCCTTAACTCTAAACCAGATCCTCCAGTACCACATCCAGACACCTCTTAAACACTTCCAGGAATGGTGACTGCACCACCTCCCTGGGCAGCCTATTCCAGTGCCTGAATTTCAGGTTGTTGTTCAATGAGCAGCAAATAACACAAAGTCATATATTCTTGTATACCAGGTGTCATCTATTCTTACATCCAAATGAAGAGCACGGAAGGCAATACACCTGGCTGCAGAGAAGGGGCTGCTGAGTGACGCTGGGAACACCCTGCTGCCACCGCACCCCCCGGGCAACCTCCGCGCCAGCTCTGCCCGCACAGCGGCACTCTCTGCTGCCCCGGCCCGAGGGCGTCAGGGTCCCTTCTGCC
>NW_008688053.1:0-1015 GCF_000695815.1 Acanthisitta chloris
GCAGCTCCACAGGGAATTACCCACCCCAGAAACTTACATCTCCCACATGACTTTATGAAGTGAACTGAAATGCAATGAGCTGGGACCAACAGCCACTGTTCCTCTAAGGAAAGAGACCTGCCCTTTCCATGCATTCCCCTTCCTGACAAAACACCCCTCATCCTACTCTTCTCTTCCCTTCCCATTGGAGCCATGTGACCCTCAGTGTCACAGCCCATAACCCCTGAGTTTTGTGGAGGTGACCCTGCTCCACACTGTAAGCCTAGGAAACACCAGTATCAGTGTTTACCCTGCCTGTACCAAAGTCTGACTCACAAACCGATAGCATTTTTCCAGGGATGAGAGTGTTGCTGGGGATGTCTTCACTGCTGGCTGCTCCGTGGTCCTGGCTCCAGAGCTCTCAGCCCTTCAAATTTCCAAACCCTGCCAGAAAAGCCAATCCCACACATCCCAAACTCAGAAAAATGCCATGTTTTACCTGTAGCTCTCCCAGGTACAGGGAGGGTTTTCCTTTTTCCTTGCCTTGCCACTTTCCTTGGATGTAGAGGATCCAGCAGCCTAGATACCAGGGATGCTTCTCCCAGACTGGCTATGCCAGCATCTCCCCAGGGATCACCAAATCCTACTTGAGAAAAGAAGCAACAGAGTAAAAAAAAAAAAAATCCTCAAGAGAATAAAGCACCGTGTTCCATGGTGATGGAGCATCCCTCATTGCCTGCTCACAATTCCTCCTTTTCCTGTGCTTACAGGCAAAGCTTATGTCCGGGAGAAAGTCTGCCAGGAGTTCAGGATGCTGGGGAAGGAGAACTTCCGAACCCTGTAGGTACCTCCTGCTGTTGGTGCCCTCCCAGGACACTCAGCAGCTGAGCCAACAGCAAAAATCATTAATCTTGGAAAGGGGACAAAAGATTCACTCCCTGAAAAAGGGGAATCCGATTGGTCTTAGCAGGAGAAGAATTTAACTAATTGTTGAACTCCTCAAAGCCAGTTAGGTGCCTAAGTAATTAGGAATTCT
>NW_008688054.1:0-1516 GCF_000695815.1 Acanthisitta chloris
GTGCTGTAAGCATTTGCTGTAATATCTGTGGGCATGAAGTTGCTAAAGCCTGGTTTAATGCTTCTGCATCTGAGAGCAGTCTGGCTTTGGTACCCAAGAAAATACAAGCTGCAACTGAAGTTTTTCATATATCTGGGTTGTTTCTAATGACTCCCTCCTATGCCGTGGCCCTGATGACTGATGAAGTGTGAGTTCATCCCCAAATTACCTTCATTTATCCATTTCCAATTACCCCAATTGCCTCCTTCCACAGATTCCGTAGAAAATTAAAAGCTTGGAAAATTCTGCCATGTGTCAGATTTCCTTAAGAGGGGTCAAAAGGGTCCAGAAATTTGGGAGACTAAGGGAAGATAGATGAATTGCTTGGTTGCCTAGCCTTTCTTTCCACAGAAAAATATAATCATAAATAAATCAAATTATCATTAACCACTTGCAAAGGAATACTTACAAGAAACTGGCTAAAACACATGCATTATTTGAAAATGTTCTCCTATGTCTAGCATGAAAATCGAATAAAATTTCCCATAACTTCAGTGGAAGTGAGTTGGCAAGGCAGGCTGACTGAGTCCCTTGGTGCAGCACAGGATGCAATTATGGCATGCAGTAAAACTGGTACAGATGTAAACTAAATATTTTTGTCACCCCAATATTAACTTGAGTACAAAAAGCTGTGGTGTATTTCTATTATCTAGATATAATAATATAAGAAACTACTGCAAAATGTTGTCAAAATGACTTATTTTTTTCCCCTGGCAGATCCATTAAAATATGGTAGATCTGATATTTGGTGCCTTTCTACAAACTATGTGGATTCTTTGTCAGTGATTCATCTCTGTTACGTAAGGAGACAATTCTTTAGTTCCCACTATCATAACAGTCTTGAGTCTAACAGTCTTTTTGCCTAATTGGCTACTGATCTTATAAGCATTCTTGCTGCCAAACATGCTGTGCTCCATTGATTTCAACACAGCTTTGCTAGGGTACAAAAGTATGGGTTAATAGCCTCAACTGCAGGATTAGAGTTAATAGGACTCTCATGTGCAGGCAGTTGAAAAATACCAATTATTTTTCATAGGATTATATTTTTCATCTTATAAACTGCCAGCAAAAACAGCCTTCTTTGTTACCAATGAAAAATGAAACTGAAAACAGAAAAGTCTGACCAAAGCAATAAAAAAGTGCGTTTTCCTCTACCTTGTTTTCCTGTAAGATGTGATACAAAAAAAATAGGGAAGCAAGACTGATGCACTTCCCATGAAAGCTCTTTTCACACAGAAACTCTTGTTTTGAGTGAAAAGATACCAGTTACCTTCTCTAAATAAATCCACAGGACTGCTGGGGGGCACAAATGATTGGGACCATAGTTACATTCAGCAGTGGAAATGGTAATCTCCTTAGCTCTGCACTTACTAAACCACAGTGCAGTGCTGCAATGATGGAAAGCCCTTGAGGAAAGCAATAGTTCCTAAAATACCTCTCTCATGTCCTGTGAGTCTTTTTTTTTTTTTTTTTTTTT
>NW_008688055.1:0-512 GCF_000695815.1 Acanthisitta chloris
AGCAGAGTAGAGGGAGAGAATCACCCCTTTTGGTCTGATGGCCACACTTCTTTTGATGCAGCCCAGAATTTGACTGCCTTTCTGGTCTGCTAGCACACACTGCCAGCTCATTGTGAGTTTCTCGTCCATTGTCATTCCCAAGTCCTTCTCCTCATTGCTGGTCTCAATTACTTCCCCATCCAACCTGTAGGTGTGCCTGGGATTGCCATGGCCCAGATATAGGACCTTGCATTTCAGAAGTAACAACTTTTGGTAGTTCTCACTTTGGGTATAAATGCCTAAATCCTTCAAAAATTGCACTTCAGGTGCATATCTGTTCTTCCATATCTATGTGCTCCAGAAACCTGGTATTTCTGTCATGCTTGTCTTTTATTGCCAAGAGCCAGTAACTTGCTTTTGAATAGGTGCTGTACTGCCCAACATATCTGTAGTTGTAGTCAGGTGGGGGTTGGTCTTTTCTCCCAGGCGACCAGCAGTAGGACAAGAAGGCACAGACTCAAGCTCTGCCAGGG
>NW_008688055.1:666-8166 GCF_000695815.1 Acanthisitta chloris
TGGACTCAATGATCTTTGAGGTCTCTTCCAATCCGGTTGATTTTATGATACTATGATTCCAGTACCTAGCCATCTCTTTGGGAATTTGACAGATATCAGGTTGCAACCAGGGTCAGAGCATATCTTCAGGATTAGGTCCAAAAGGACACTCTTCCATTTGAAAAAATCCTACTCATGGGTTTTCTGGATTTCAAATTGAAATACGGATTCAAGGAAATTGTTAGCCAGCATCCATACTTTGTCTGAATGCAGAAACACAGAATCAATATTTTTAAAATCCTCTTGGCAGAAGAGTGTTTGTAAGTACTTTGGTACTGCAACAATGGTGGCAAGGGAGAAGGATTTGTTGGCGTGTCACCTTTAACTTTGAGAGCATCTGTTATATCTGTGCAATGGACTCAACTACTCTCTTTAATCTCTTTAAAATCTTGCCTTTGGTGCCCAAGCACAATTAGTGAATCTTCTGTACTTCCCATGGCTGAGATAACAAAGTTGTCATTAGGAATAAGATGGATTCCAGTAGTGACCACAGTGATGCTGCCTGGCACTCCTAGATAATGCTCTCCCCTGAGAAGCCTTACCCTAGTAATTACTTTCTTCTCCCTTCTGTCGACCTATTTGAAATCTATCACTTTTAATGAGTATTTATCTCCAAGTCAGTAAATCTGTATTAGGTAACACTTCATATAATGTCTTATTCTAGTCCTTGGTACTCTATCCTATCTATGCAGGCTTCATTCCTACAATTTACTCCACATTGACTGAAACCTTTGCTCATACAGAGCACCTTGGACTCCAGCACCATTCCATATGGACCTAGGACTCCATCCACATGGATAAATGGTGAGATCTGGGTCAGTAATTACAACACAGAAAGTGATTAGATTTTTTTAAAGCATTGACTACTTTTAATTATTAATTGGAATCTCCCTAAATATTCGCATATTGATTCCCTTGTATGCCTGAATATTATGCCTAGAATCTATGAAAAATTAATTGGCCAGATTTTCCCCAGTTCTTTCTTCCTGCTGTATAGAGTTATATTTAGTCTCTGAATCCCTAGCTTGATTAACATTATCTGCAAAAGTTCAAAAAGTCCTTCAGATAGTTCCTTAAAATATTCAGGTGCACCATTTTTAAATGTCCAGATGCAACTTACTTAATTTTGTGCAATATTAGCTATGAAGCAGAGAAATTATTACTGGGCACATTGAGAGAGATGATCATCAAAGATGTTCAAGTCAGTGAACTGCAACTTGCAGGGTCAAGTATTGGCCCTCTAATTAGAATCTGCATATTTTTACTAGTATTAACAAAACTCATGACTAGATTTATCCTTTGAATTATTTAGCCCAAGTCAGGACAGGGGCCTTGTTGTTCTTGGTACAATACAGACGAGGAAAGAACCCTTCTCAACAGGCTCAAGCTCATCACAAAATGTGGCTGATTCATTAATTTGGCAGACATTCCAGGTAGGGAAGCATTACATCCAAGAAAAGGCTATCTCCTTAGGTAAAAAAGGTCTTACTGAACCAAGGCAGAAACTTTGGGACAATGACTAAGACTTTTGATTTGTTGACAAGAACTATCTTAGCAGCTCCTGGTACAAATGGATTCATTGCTGCTTTCAGTCAACAAGGAGCATGCTCCAGGAAAGTAGTCATCTCTGGTGGTGACAAATGGAATCTGTGAAGGAATGCTGCAAAAACCACTGTGAGACATGTACATTCCTTCCTGTGAGGGATGGCCAGCCAAAGATCATAGCCTCTGAAGATTAGCAGCAAACAGGGCAATGACCTTCAGCGTGAGGAAAAGACAAACACAGGGAGAATGGTTTTTCATCTCTAATTTCTTTGTGCATATTTGGGAAAAGTCCATGTAAGGGAGATCATCTGTCTTCTCTGCTTTGCCATAGTCCACACATGGATACAATTGCATTCACACAGCAGGTTGCAAGACCAAGCCTGTAAATACATTTAGTAAGTTACAGGCAGACATAAACTAAAACCATGTGTATTTGCTTTTAAGGCAATCAGCTTCAGGAGTGTTGTCAGCACCTCTGAGAGCCCGCCCCAGGTGTAGACGACCTTATTCGCTATAAACACATTCAGTGAAATAATTCTGATGTTATCCATTTATGAGGATGTTAAGAGGTATGGCACCACCCAGTTCTTAGGTGTTTCACTGAGGAATTTTTGGAATCTGATTTCACTGGAAAATCTTGAAGTAATTTTTGTAGGATAAGAGTTTGTGCTGTTATAAATGAAGGTCTATTCATGAGGAGACACATTTAGTTACAAGCAGTAAGCAAGTGTAAAAATTTTTCACTGCTTCAGATGTCATACTAAAGCCTTAATAGGACAGGCACTGGCTTCTGTATGGCGGGAAACTTCATTTTGGGAAAATCAGAACTAAGAACTAAGAACTGGTAATCTAGGCTCAGCAGGCTCAGCTTCAGTCAAACACTCCTGCTCCTCCCTTAACAGCCTCAGTTCCCCTTGTTTTCTCTGTGAGTTACATTTAGTCTATCCCAGTTCCTTTGGTGAGGTGGTGAGGGTCAGAAGTGGTTGGGGGCACTGTATGGTGATTGCTTTCAGCAGATCCTTGGTTCTTCCTGATGTTGCTCTGCTCCAGAATGTGTTACTCCAGGCTACGACCCCTCAGGAGTTTCCCTGGCAGGGGTTTCCCTGGCATTAGTTTCCTTTGGTCTCTCAGAGGCAGCCTCAGAGCTTCTTCTTCCAAGAGTGTATCTTGAGATATGTCCTTATCAATGTTTCCTTCAATGCATCTCCTCCATTTCTTCTTCCCCACAGCAGCATATGATGTTTCTTAAACATGTTTTAGCAGAGGTGCCATGTGCTCCTGTGACTGGCTGAATTTTTGCCACATGATGGAGTGCTAACCCTTGTTTCAGGGCAGCTGAACCCAGCTGGGAGCAGCATAAAACCCTGAAACTTCTGCCCAGTACTTCAATAAAGGAAGTTTGGGTGCTTTCAAAGACCATTTAAAGAAGTTAGAAAAACTTGAAGAAAAGGGATGAGAGGGGACATTTGAAAAAAATTGAGAAAACAAGACTTTAGGAGTGAGGTTTTGATCATGTATCTTGAAGATCAGGATTATATCATGTAAGTACCGAAAGAACTTCCAGTTTGGTGAGCAGAAGACCTGAAGCATAGCCACAGCTCAAATTCTGAATTGTGGACAGGGTAACATATAGCTAAAGATTCAATGGATCATCAGCAAGAAAACTGAAGTTGAAATTATGGTGCACCAAACCATTATTCTTTATCTTCCACCCTCCTGTTGCTATGCATTTCACACTACAGATATAGGGTTAAATTCTCAAGAAGAGCTTAATACTATGACTTCTACTTTTCAAGCAAACTCCTAGCCCGTTCCTTCTCCTTATTCCCCAACCCATGTCACACTATATGTGAATGGAAACTGAATCAGAAGATACAGGATAGGAAACAGTGAGTAGTGGAGCTGAAGGGATTTTCTCTTTATACAAGATGTCTGTGGTGGAATTTCTGTTTCAGAAAGAGTTAAAAAACATTAAAAAATATAAGGACCCGGTCTAATATCACTTGTTGTTGAGGGCATATGGCCAGGAGACCTGCTCTCAAAATCTTACTTCATCTGAACTTCCATTCTTCATGAAAGATATAACCACAAGGCTATTTGCAAGTAAATTCACATCTCACCCTATTACATGCAGTTGCTGATACATTAAAAATACCAAGGTGAGGGATTAAGTAAGAGAGAATAACTAAAAAGTGGGCAGCATCATCTTTTCCACTACAGGATAGATCTCATGCTAAACCACAGCTTGAAGAAGGTAAAGGACAAAGAAGAATTTAAATATATGATTGATTTGAATCTACACTTTTCAGTCTCTCATTGAAGGGGAAGGAGAATCTTTCTGCATTTTTTCGGATAAGCATGCTCTGAAAATTATTCTTGTGATGGATCTCTCAAGTAAAAAAGGTGGAGGAGCAGATGATTTGTGAATCTCTTGTGAACCTAAGTATGAATTGGAGCTACAAGAAATTCAGCACTGACTAGGCAAGAGACATTTTACTCATACACACCATTGAAACTTGGATACCTAAAGGACTTCATTTGAGAAAACGTAGTCTGTCATAGACACTTGAAAAATTGAAGGAATTTTAAGTGCTAATGATAAGTAAGTATTAAACTACATGCTTAGAAACTTACTAAGGCCTCTGAACCACTCTTGAAAATCTACCACAGTGATAGGTACAACAGCCAGCCATAACATACAAGTAAAATAGAGTTTTTAAGTGAACGAGTATATAGACAGAAAAGGGGTTACTTAGTGAAGAAGACAGATGGAGTGAAGGATTGAATGACATTTACTAAACAGGAGAGGAAAGTGATAGGGAAAAGGGACAGCTGTAATGAACACAAACCCAAATGTAGATAGAGGAATGGTCTGCTAGATTTAAAGGACATCTGGTGTAAGGGACAGCTGAAGTGTATGAGTGACATGCCCTAGATATAAGGTTGGAAGTGCTGTGCATGAGTGACAGCTGGCTTAGCTATCATGGGTGACATGTCCTCCACAGAGGAATAGAGTGCTGGATAGAAGTGACAGCAAGTGTGTACTTTATGAGTGAAATATCTTTGTAACAGCAGGCAAATATGAGGAAAAATTAGCTGGAGTGCCTGAGCAACATGTTCCTCACCAAAGAAGGAAGAGCTAGATGCAACCAAAACTGCAAGAGAGTAATAAGGGGACAAGTGCAACAGGACCAGACTGGATTAAATAACCCTGGTGGGAAGAAGATGTCATAAGTATAATGCATGACTGGAGTGTACAATGATACACCATTGGTGAAAGCTGATTGACTGGGCAGCTGGCTGCAGCCAACATGATGTAGCCATAGTCCTTGATTTTTTTGGCGTTCTCCTGAAGTGGATCAAATTTTCCATGGAGACCATTATGGAGATTTCTATAATCAAAAGCATAGGGTTTTAATAGTGTCACTGTATTTTGTCCTGATTTGGATAATTGTAAAGATATCACTAAGACACACCAAAGTAGTCCATATTGCACTTTTTGTAAGTCATCTCTCAAGTGATTTTTTTTCAGGTGATATTCTTCTATAAAGGTAGATAAATGAAGACACTATTTTTAAGCCTTTGGAGCTTTCTTATATTAATTTCCTCACTCAACAGCAGATTTCTGAAGACACATATACTCTGTAGCTGCTCTGTGATCATGAGGTGGGAAGCCCTGATAATGATAAGTATTATTGGAAAACAGTCCTTATTTTTCTGAGACTCTTTCTCTCTCACTTTTTTTTTGTGTATGTCCAGTCTGTACAAACCCACAGATACTTAAGCTCTCTGGTCTTACATTTTATGTATCCATATATCCAAAATTGCACATAAACATATATATATATATACACACACACACATACATATATATATACAGGGCTTTGTGTATCATGATTGCAACAATTATGATAAAATACAACCCAATTTGACATACTGTGAATTGTTATAGATTAGCACAATCAGTGAAAGTTTACAGAAAAATCATCAGAGATTCAGACACATAAGTTATGTTTAAAATTTATACCATGTAATAACAAATAAACACAAAATAAGACATTTCATTCATCCAGCTGTGAGGGTATTCTCAGGCTTGCACCTTTCACGCTGCATTTTACCCTGTAAGGACTAGAAACTTTTTTCTGTTAATGAAAACACCAAGCACCAGTGAATTGTATGACTTCAGGAGCCAGGGATTAAGAAAAATATGAAACATCATTAGACATACAATAAAATCCCTATGATAGAATCACCTTAACTGGCAACAGTGAAGTGGAAGGCCAACTTTAATTTAACCCTGGAGTTTGATGCAACACAGTCCCACAATACAGGTCACATGTGTGAGGCAGAACCTAGCACTCAAGAATACTCAAATTCTCTTTTATTGAATATTCCTCATAAGTATATTGCAACTGTGGCCTCTGTGAAGACTTATGAAAACAAATACTGTGAAGTATAACATTGTAGTGTGCTGTATAGGAACAGACAGATTTTTTAAATGCTTAATCAACCTGTGCCTCCACACAAGTTTCACCAAACACTGTTACTGCTAACCATCTTATACACTAATTAAAAGAACAATGTTTGTTCTTACAGTTTGAAATAGCTTTTATCTTGAACTGAATAGATTCTATGAACACAAGGCTCAGGTGCTGAACAGTAAATGAAACCCTGACTGTTTTCTACCAAGTGCATAGGGAATGGCCAGATCTTGGGCATCCTGCTTACATCCATATATTTGGTGATCAGAATAGCAAAGTAAGAATGAAGCAGTAGTGGCTTTTTGTTGGCATAGTTATCAAAGGATTCCTTGGAGCTCAGAGATGCCTGCTAGCAGTAGGATGTGCTCCACAGCTGCCAGGCAGGTAAGCATGCAACGAGGTTGCATTTAGTAATGGGTAGCACCAATTTATCTGTAAAACTCAAGCTCTCCAGGGGTTCTGGGCAGTGGGATCTTGCAGTGCATCATGCCTTCTTGAATTTCTAAAAGAAACAATAATCAGCCTGAGTGTTTAGAATGCCCAGCAGAAAAGCTGCCATTACAAATGTGAAGATAAAAAGGCATGGGTATGAATGAGGCAATACAGCATAGGAAATACATTATACTGAGACCTAAACAAATCTACAAGTGCAGTTTAGGAAAAAAGAAATAAGCCATCTGTCTTTCTGTTTGCTTAGGGCACTTGGATAGGGCCACCCCATCTAAGTCTTCTAGGTGTACAGACACAGGATGTGAAGAAAAGCCACTCAGATTATTGAGCTACCCCTCCTATCTGCCAACAAGCAAATTGCGTGGTTGCATTTCATTAATTTCTAAAAACACATCTTGAAACAGTATAGGTATTTTTACCCCCAAATGTGATACTGGAAAGCTGTTTTAGGATCTCATTGTTCTTCTGGTCTGACTTTTTTTGCCTTTTTAAGTCTGAGTTTGTTCCTGAAATCTTTAGACCCAGGTATTGTTCTGCTGACATTTAGCTCTTTTCTTCCTTCCCAAATCTGCTCCCAACATGCCAAAAGGTCTCCATGGATGAATAATAAAGTGCTGAGGAAACTCAGGGGAAAAAAAGAGGCCTTTAGGAGGTGGAAGGGAGGACAAATGCACTGGGAAACATACAGAGAAGCTGTAAGAAAAGCTAGAGACAGTCAGGAAAGCTAAGGCACAGTTGGAATTGAGGCTAACCAGGGACATTAAGGATAACATGAAAGGCTTCTACAGGTATGCCACGTGTAAAAGGAAGGCTAGGGGTGAGGCTCTTAATGACTTCTTTCTCTCAGTCTTCAACTCCAAATGCTCCAGCCAACCTGACCAGATCAAAAAGAGTAAAGGTGGAGACTGGGAGGATGAAACCCCTAAACCCACTGTAGAAGAGGATCAGCTTTGAGACTATCTAAAGAACCTGAATGTGCATAAGT
>NW_008688055.1:13166-15666 GCF_000695815.1 Acanthisitta chloris
TTAAATGAAAGTAAAGCTTTTCAGACACCCAATCTAGAAAACTTATGGGTTTTGATCTTTCTTTTGCACTCCCAAGGCAAACTAGCAATGGATAGGGAATCATTCATAGAAAACAAATAGTGGAATAAAATTTCCCCTTTAACAGTTATTTTTAAAACCTTTCCCTTCCCATTTTGACATAATACAGTATGCTGTGCTTAATGTGCTGCAACTTGCAGCCATTCAGAAAAAGTGTCTCTCTCACTCTCATCATTCTTATGCTGTAATTAACAGTACCAAGAAAGCTAACATTAAAATCCTGAAGAATGTAGCTCTGCTCAATTAGAGCAATCCACAATCTTGAAAACAATTTCCTAAGTGGAAGAAAATTCAAGAGGCAATAACCAAAACCCCCAGATATTTTTTATATTTGGCAAAATACAATTCTGTCTCAATTCCCAAGTGTGACTTACATAAAATAATACTGACAACATTTGTTAAGCATTTACAATTATACTGAATGCACTCAAAACAATATGTGCTGTGAAGCTTGATATTTTTTAAATAGAACAATTCAACAACGAATTTCAAACATACTTAATTCAAGCAAACAGTCTGTAACACCGTGGCTAGTTCACTTTACAATATTTCAGATGAGTACCTCTGCTGAGTTCTGTAATGTATGTAGGTAATGTGTGTAGAATAGCACTTCAAATATTTACATATACAAAATATAGGCAAAAAATGTTTTTAGGAATCTGTGTATATTTTCTCTCCTAGGACTTTAATGCAAACAACAAGGGTTAAGATTTGAGTAAATATACGGGGCTAAATTCTGCTCTGCACCCATTCAACTTTATTGACTTCTGTTGAGTTTCATGGGGATATAAGACAGCAAGATTTGATTTGCCATGTGAATAAGGTAATATTAATAATCCTCTATAATATCTAGTTATTGATAAGTTTATAAAATTGTCTTTGTTTATTTCAGTTAGGGTTTGTTGTTACTCTATTCATAGAGAGATGGGGGTTAAAATGTCAGCCAAAATATTTAGGTGGGGTGGGCTTTTTGTATTTTCTCCCCTGTTTAGAAAACTAGACCAAATGTTTTTTTGTCTGTTGTTTATGTGTTCAGGGCTGAGAATTTGGGACTTCTTCCTAATGGAATAATTACTATACAGGGCTTTTCCTGTAGAATTGTACACCATCATATTTCCTTTAACTTGATGAAGGGAACTAACCACAAACACACATGTGAAATGTTTACAGATGTTGCAATGCTCCACAGAAATAATGAAAAAACCCCACTCCTGTTTACAGTAAAATGCAGTATTTATTGAGCCAGAGCACTCGGGTAATGATACAAAGAACTGAAATATATGTACCATTCTCCCTTCCATTTAAGGTATTAATGCTATCACCATTATCAGGATGCAGCAATTTCAGTGCAGTCAGAAGGTGGCTCTAGTGCTTTAATTTTGCTACGTTGCCATCTATAAGATCCAAGGAGTAGAAATTACTTTCGTGCTACATTTTTTTTAATCAATTTAACTGATGTTCCTATGAACATAACATTTGATTTTATATATCAAACAACTTCACACTCATGAACATGTGCACACTCACAAATTTGCTGCTTTTAAAGGTTCAGCTGACCAAGTGACAAAGAACAGCAAAAAACCAAACCAAACCAAACAAATTAAAATATTAAAGTTACAGGTGATACCTCCAAAACACTTCCCATCAACACACCAAGACATATATAATCCCTTCCACTGTGATACCATGAAGAAATCAGATCTTCCCTCTTCTACTCTGGCAAATCAACTTTTGTTACCTCTGCAGAGGTCTTACAGAATTGCTGGTTATTGGGGTGGTTCTTTTGGGATGGAAGTCATTTCAAGTGTATAAAGCCTATATGCAGGTGAAACACAGAGGGAACATATGGAAGAGAGCCGATCATGCCTGGCCGGATTAGAGAGGTGCTGCTCGTTCTTCCCAGCATGGTGGCTGTACCTCCTTCTAATGGCTCACAGCCATTAGATGCACATCAGCGTAGGCTCTTGCCACTGGCTTGTCCCTGTTACTGCTTGTCCTCTTCAGCCTGGCCTGTATTCTGCTTTTGTGTCCCCACTCTAGATTGCCTCCTCCAAGGTGGCCCAGAGAGCTCATCTGACTGCTCTCAGGCAATTCCAGATGTGAGACAGCTGTGGCACAGCCTCATGCACTATGGAAAGTTTTACACTACTCTTAGACTTTTTTCTCTCTTATTAGCATTATCATTATTGTTCTGAGAGCGTCCTCTAAAAGGAGATTTATAAGACCACATAGACATGTAAGATGATGTCCCTTCCTTGACATATTTGCATACCTCAGAAAATATAAAATGTTTCTTTTTGACATTGCTTTTGACAGGATGGCTCAAATGGGTCACATGAGATAGGGCCAAACCTTTTGCTACTTTAACTACAGAAATATTTTTCCAGGTCTGATCTTTTTACATTTTTGTTAAATGCTTATT
>NW_008688055.1:20666-36033 GCF_000695815.1 Acanthisitta chloris
AATAAGGAATAGGGATAAAAGCAAATATAAAGTAGTTTCATGTGCTGTGCTGGTCATTTGAGTGTTCTTGGTGTGCAACAGGGAGGAAGGAAGCTAACAGTGCTGATGGAGGGTATTTGCAGAGAAATTCTGAGCTAATAATCTGCTTCCAGGTTACCGCTGACACTCAGAAGAGAGGCCCATGTCAAAGCTGGTGTTTAGACAGTGTCTTCTCTTTCTTAGTACACAATATCTGCCTGGAGCTCATCACAACAACAACAAAAAGGCAGTGAAATGTGACTGTAAGCAACTACAATACTAGGAGAAATACGTTAGGATTGGAAATCAGCTTGATTGTGTGTTTAAGAGTTTCAGTGCTTTGCCTGACCCATTGCACTCCTTCCCACTGGCCAGCAGAAGAGAGAAAGAAGGTGAAATAAGGGTGAAAGAATTATGTTGAGACTATAGAATAGCTGAAAGGGAGAATAAAGCAGGAAAACAACAACGGGATAAGAAGGAAACAGGAAAGAAAGGCTTCAGGGAGTGTTGAGCCTGAAAAATAGGATTGAGAGGATTAAGAGTGAAAAAGAAGAGAAATCTAATATTCTAGAAAGTAAGAAAGGAGCACAAAATTAAAAAATACTACTTCTAATTACATAGTAATATAGGATTTTCCATACTGGATCACACTATAAGTCCATCAAGGTGTATATCCTGACTGTAGTAATGTCCATCAAGTTGTATATCTTGACTATAGCAGTGGAATGAGGAATTAAAGAATCAACGAAACAGTAATAATGCATACATCCAACCAAGAAAAGAAGTGAGTAATTTCACTAATCAGTTTGCATCCCAAAGCAGAAGACTTGGTTAGTGTTAGGAAATGTTTTTAATTATCTCAAAATTATATGGGGTTTTCCATCTGTTTTTAAATGAACCCAGCCATTTTACTAGGCTAGATTAGCTCCTGTATCAGTGAATCTCTGGAGTTGACAGTAATATTAGTTGCACTAAGTATCCCTTCTTCTCCTGAGAGCATAATTGCAGAAGGATCAAGCAGTATATATGTTACAGTAGGTACCACAATAGAAAAGTTTTTTATGTCCATTTCCCTGTTTCCCTATCTGTTCTTGTAATGGTAGTTTTAATTTTCTTTCTTAATGGGTCACCATCAGCTAAAATTTCCTCTTCTGAAAACAACATCCTTGTGCATTCTCCCTGGGTGTTTAACTGTGCTTTGAGCTTTGCCTGATGATGATCCTTAGCCTAGGATGATGTTTTGAATTTTTCCTTTTGAGCAGTCATCTGCAGAACAAAAACAGCTCAAACCAGATTAATGTGACCTTTCCCAAAGTGACTTATCTGCTGGTTCCTGGTGAATGGTGGAGAATGAAGCAAAACTTGAGACCAAGTGTCCCTAGTCAAGAAGGAATGCAAGTGGTTTGAAACAAATCTTACATCATGGCTTAGAAAATACCCAGATTTTTCCACCTGGGAAGTATGAATATGAATCTGTTACTGAGCACAGGAAGGTTATAAAAATATCCAGGCTGGATAGAAGGTTATGTGAGCTGCTCAAAACACAAAATGAAAATGATGTTTCTGAGAGAGCAATTATCTCACAGCCTGAGAATTCACAAAAAGTGTTACTAGGGAGGACTATGGCATGACTATGCCATAGAGGACTATGAATCCTCTTCTCTCTAAAAACACCAACTAGGATGATCTTTCCTATGTATTGCTTTCACCTCCTTTCTCTGCTGTTGGTAATTAAATATATACTTTCTTCAGCAATAATTTTTTTTCCTAAACAGTGATATATTGCATTACTACCTAATTAATTTTATCACACTCTATATCATGGAGACCAACACAACTGCATTCCTACCACAGCCTTTTCAGTGAGATCATGAGAATGCCAATCTCCTTAAAGTGTGGCTGCATTACCATACTAGTGCAAGTGTCTTAACAAATCCCAGAAAGTGCAAACATAGTTTCTCAAACTGTCTGAAAATTACTGGACAAAAATGAAATGCAAAATCAGAATCAAAAGTAACTGATCTTTTCAGTATCTAAAGCAAAACTAGGAGAAAGCATATTTTGAATGATTGTATTTTTTTAATCTGCGGTCCAGAGCTACCACAGTATCATGAAATTCATTCTTGTTCAGCTCTCTCCTCCCACTCTCTGACTGCCCCTGTTTTGTTTTGGTACTTAGGGTCAGATGAGCAAACTGTGTGAGATAACAGTGGATTTGCTATTATGCAAATATTACCTTTATTCTCATTTTCTCAGCAGTAGAAGAGCAGCTTCATATCACAGGCATGGTTTTGTAGCATGAAGCTATCTGGAGTGAGAAAGATGGAGAGCCTAAGTGAGAGATTGAAAGAGACAAGGAAAGAAAGCGAGGGGATTAGAGTAAATGTCTCTATAATATTTTAACAAAATATTCAGGCTTCTTAAGTGCTCTGTAGCTTTGGCTTTATGAATGGAGAGTGAAAAAGTGCTTATGAATAGTAAAAAACATATTTTTGCCAGAAAACTTAATTTCTACTTTTCCACTTCAAAGTTGGAGACTCCAAACATTTTGTGAACTAGGCTTAAAACTTTTTTTTTATTTTTCAGGCTCAAAACAGAAATGTCTTTTAAGATTTATGGGTTTGGGTGTCTTTTAAAGTGTAAATTACCTTTTTTTCTAATATCAAAATGACAGCCTCAGGAGCTTTTTTAAAAGATGGGACTGCAGCAAATAATGCTCAAGCTTCCCACACTGTGCTGTCAGAAGGCCTCCATGGCATCTTACAACACCCTTGCTATTTCTGCCCTGATCCTTCTTCAAGCAGGAGCTGACAATCCTGTTAAATCATGTGGTAGGTTAGTGATGTGGGAAAATGTCAGCATGTGATTACAGTAAATCTCCAAAGTCTGTTTCGCTTTATGTGACCCATTCAGGATTCAAATTTAGAAGTGCAGTGCACTGAAGATGGAGGAGAGATCTGCAGATTACATGTTCCTGGGTCAGCATCAAGGGATGCACTTTCCCTCTGGATTTTCCATTGGGAATGAAAAGAAAGGGAAGACAAACTTCAGTTTGTAGTAAGGGCTTCAAGGTAGTCCATGGAAAGAAGCTCAACTAAGAAATCAAGTCTACCTTCAATGCATGTTTGATCAGCAGCTCCCATTTGAAGGGCAACTCCAAAAGTTGCTTCTGATAGTGATGAGGGTTGCCATCACCATCTCTTCCCCAAAGGAATTTCCAGCTTGGAAGTCAGCCTAGGCAGGATGGAGAGGCAAGATGGACACATATAGATGGTGGTGAATGCACCAGTCACTCAGTAACCCCTCAGAGGAGAGAAATGTGTTTCCTGATGGGATACAAGTGAAAGAAGCCTTTCCTTATCTCACTCATGTTAAGTTGTAATTGTATTTGTGCTCCTATGGTCTTTGCAGAATAAGAAGCATCTCACATACTGTGCTACCTTCCTTCCCATCTTGTGCATATTACAAATATTTTTTTTAATCAGTTGCAGGTCTGTTCAGGAAGTGAATAGTGTGTTTTGTTTTTAAACCTAGAAGCTACATGCTATAAAACTTAAACCAAAATACAACACCACAGGGAGCCTAGCTGCCACATAGAAAGTTGATCTCTCTAAAACCCTCTGGCCTGAAAGAAAAAAATTCTTTTAGACATTTTTATAGGATTTCTGCAGCTAAAGCCCACCTTCAAATCCCACTTAACTTAGTACATTTACATGTGTCAATTTTTCATTACATAACGAACAAAAACGTGTACAAATATGAAGAAACTAAAATCAGATGAGTGGTGGACTGTAGGGAACTGTGATTATTCAATTCCCTGCTGATATCTTTCCTGAATGTCACGTACATCTTCAGATTTTGGCAACCTATAGCCATTTCACCATCCTCAAACAGTTCTTTGTATTTCACAAAATTGCCTTTTCTTATGCAAAAATAGACACTCCATGTATTTTATTGGATCGCTCTAAAGACTGATACCACCTCCAGATATCACTCTATTTCACTGTAAGATGTTATTTTTCTGTAGTATTGTAGAATAAACTTATCCTTATTGAACTTCCCACAGTAGTATCAAATTAATCAGTATAATAATTATACTGATTCCTTTTCACATAGTATTATTAGAATTGTTCAGAACCATACAAGACACTTCAGTGACACTGGATGTGTGGTTATGACATACACCTCATCAGACACAGAGGATGAAATGCAAATGGTCAAGTGATGCATCAAAATAATAGACAGCTCCCTGCTTGCAAAGATAAATACAGAACCAGCAGCTGGATCTGCATAACTGGGGGAAAGGGGCAGGGAGGACTAAAGGAGACAAGAGGGAGTTAAGGGCTTTGGGGAGCAGTATGCTGCAGAAATGGCTCACCTGATCCTCCAGTTGAGGAAGTCTGTTCTGCATTATCAGGGTACCAAAAGGTAAAGAAGTGACAAGACTAGGTTTAAAACATCTCAGGCATCAATTGTTCTTATTAATGTAGGTCACTGGATAATGTCTTGTCCAACCAATGTAAAAGTAGCAAATATCACGAGTCTAAAAATCACCCAGTCAGTAGAAATATTATGGAAATGAAGAAACTAAGCTTCTATCAGACTGTCTCACTACAAAGACCATTGTGGCAGGGTCATTTTCTGAAATAGGGAATTTCAGCATCTCTGCATATTTTTGAGAACTTGGTACAAACAATGGGGAAGGTTAACAGCACCAAAGTAAATCTGTGGATCACAGTATCTTCTGCTGGACATTATATTTGGTAACAGGTAAACTGCAGGTGTGGAACATGTGTGTTCTGCAACTAAACACAGAGATCCAGATAAGAATTCTTCTTTGCAAAGTGGTTAAACCATTTATAAGACTGTCTAGAAATATGGGAAGGTATTTTTGCCTTTGTCCTATGAAATGGAGACCAGAGACTTCATTCACACAATTGACCTGCTGTCAGGAAAACTTAGTGCTTATTCCCAGTTCTGAGCAGGTCTTGTCCTCTTGGAAATTTCAGAAACAGTAAACATTAAAAATTATTTTTTCCTGAATTTCCATCTGCAAAAAACACTGCTCTTCTCTGGGAGTGCCTGTTTACAATAGACTGACACAAACACAAAGCAACAGTAATGATTCATGTCAAGCCTACCCTAACAGAGTAAAACTTTCCTTGCAGCACTACTTTCCTCTGTCTAAAAACACTGATATGCTGCCAAAATTTTCCTGGTACCCAGTGTACAAGGTCTTGATGAGCAGACTGTGATGAGGTAAAACAGTCAGAGATTTGGCTAAAAAAGGAAATGTTCTAGAACTCCTTGATTGCCTCATCAAGATCCTGGGTAAAGGATAGCTTGCAGAGCTGCCTTAATGGGACTGTCAAAATATCTCTGACAAGTCTTCCTCAAAAGGATATTAACAAAACTGAGCAGTCATTGGTAAAATTGACAACTCTGTCATGGATTAGAAATCAAAAGACAGAAAACAAAGCAAAAATAATGTATGAAACTTTAGCATCACAGTTAATGTTTAGGTATCTGCAGTTCCCTGATAGGGTAAATGACACTGATGGTTTTAGCAGCAGCATAAAAAAGAGGTGAATATTACTATAATCAAACAACTGATAACAGTTTATCACTTCAGATAAATACTCCCACATTTAGATAAACATGCACAATTATTTTAGTTCATGTTTACATGTAGGGTAAGACAGACCACACTTGCTAGCCTCTGCCTGAAGCAACAACTAAGCCATTTCATTAGCATGTAGAGATTTAATTTTGGTTTTATAAACAAAACTGTAAATTAGAAAGACTGAAAAACACACTTCTTTATCAGCTGAATGTCCTCAGGGTCAGAAAAAAAGATATTTCCACAAATTATCTGCAAAGAATTTTATTTTCCTGAACAAAACGGTGCTATGCACATTTTATGATATTTAATGAAAACCTTAAGCTCTTGTGGCAAGTCCTTTTCCTATAAGGAGAAGGACCTTACAGTCCACATAGTTCTTATAGGGGTTGATCCTGTATGCAGCCAAATGCAGTGTGCTGTGAAGGTGTTCAGTACTAGGCAGGAGCAAGTCTCTAACCCTTTCATTGCTAATAATGTCATTTCCTTCAGGACTATGCTACGTCCATAAATTTTTCCTGCAAGAAAACCTATCAGCCACTCAGGGACAAACTACAGGACAATTGCAAGGGCCTCAACAGCTTTGAGGCAGTGAGAGTCCTTCACAAAACCAACTGTTCAGGAGCAAATCCCATCACCTCTCCACCTCCCCCTCATCACTGCCTTACACACACAAGCAGCAATCAATCGGCCCCCAGCTGGCAGACACACTATTTTTTCTATTTAACAACCTCCAGGGTGGTCTCTTTCACTAATCCCCCAGGCCGTACAACAGAGCTGGAGCTGAAGCAGCTTCTGCAGTCAGCTGTTGGGAGGTACATAAAATGCAGCAGCATTGCTTGTTGGCAAGGAGGCATTCCTATAGGTATTTCCTCATAGTTCCTCCCAAGCAAACCATTACACTTCGTGCACGTTACGCATTTGTTGCTTACTCTTTCTAAGATTAGACTGACATTTAAAAGATGCATTGGGGCAATTGAATATAACATTGAACTGCAACACTTATTTAGTATTAGGTTCAGAATCATGTTTAACAGTTGTTTAAAAACTTGCTGCTGACGATTTTCACAGCTTAGGATGCCCATTCCCTGTGGTCCAGCTGAAGTGCTGCCCAAGCTGTCCAAAACATGCTTAACATTTCAGCACTACGGCAAAGAAACAACAAATAATGCATTGGAAACACAGGGAAGTGGGTTTTTTTTGTTATTTCAGTCATCTTTAGTTCTTCTACTGAGAGCTTCTGATTGTTGTTGCTAGATACCATGCATGCAAAGTATTGCTAACACTGTTTTCAATGGACGTATATTTATGGGCATTTATTCCCATGTAAGTATTGCTAACACTGTTTTCAATGGATGTATATTTATGGGCATTTATTCCCATGTTATTTTTAGATACCAGGACAGCTTATAACTTCTTTAATGTTGGGGTGTGCTACCTATCCTCCACTGAGGTAGACATGACAAGTCCTGAGCTTGAAAATTTGCTTTTCTATATCAAGCCTCAGGAAAGAAAAGCAAGGAGAAAGGCAAAAGAATAACACTGTTTTCAATGGATGTATATTTATGGGCATTTATTCCCATGTTATTTTTAGATACCAGGACAGCTTATAACTTCTTTAATGTTGGGGTGTGCTACCTATCCTCCACTGAGGTAGACATGACAAGTCCTGAGCTTGAAAATTTGCTTTTCTATATCAAGCCTCAGGAAAGAAAAGCAAGGAGAAAGGCAAAAGAATTCTATTTTAACTCTGGAAGTTTCTGGTACAAATCAATTTGAAAACAGAGATAAAACACAACAATTTATAAATTAACCAATTCGAAGTATCCCAATATACCATAAGAAATGTGAGTACATGAATGCTCCAAGTGAAGTCTGCTGTGCAGTGCCAAGCAAGCTGTCTCACGGTGTGGAAGCAGATTACCTGTGTGGCACTTCACACCTTTATGCCCTTGGAGCTAGCTGACAAGTCTGGAGTCAGCACAGTGCCCAGAGAGAGGTTCCCTTTGGCAATAGAATGAAGCACACCTTCCTCTTCCTACCTAAATCCTCTCTTTATTGGACATGAGCAAAGGCACAAACCCAACATTTAAATCCTGGATATTTTCACCAGGCCATCTTTTACTGAGTAACTTCAGTGCTACCTGACATTAGTGGCCAGTAGGTTCAGTGGTAGCTCAGAGTCACATCATCCCCAAACAGAACTCCCACCAATCCTCCACCCTCAGATCTGAAAATCATGGGCTACATTCTCAGATAGTCAAGCCAATACAACTCAGCTGCTTTATAGTATTTTATACGTGTTGTGGTCCTGGCCCGTTTTTTCAGCTTTATGCCCAAATCACTTGTGTAAGCAGTGTCAGAATTTGGTCTTTGGAGCAAATAATATCTTTTGAAAATAGATTCCTGAAAGATGAGGTAGAAATGTTTGATGCTGGTAAATGTTACAAAAGGATTTAAGTTAACTAAGCTGATTGGAAGGAAAACCAGCTAAAATCCTGATAGTAACATCAATGCATAAAACAGAGCACTCCTAAAATAAAATTAAAATAGGTCAGAAGTTTTCAAATTAATACTTTCATTCATTCTGTCTGCTGGAATAGGTTTTGTGGACTCACTCATCATTTTAATGCCCTTAATTCATCCTGTTTAAGAACCAAATATTACAAAAATTATTATCAAAGTTTTCTTGTAACACTTATCTTATTTTTAACAACTTAAGAATTATTACCAAATATATACACCGCACACATTAAAATATGCAGAGACCACAGAACATTTAGATTAATACTAATGAGATAATCCACCTGCCTATTTCACTGCACAACAGCTGCACAGATTTAAAAGGGTTCAATTAAACTTTATTCAGTGCATTGATAATTGATCCAATGTGGAGAATGATGTCACCAGTAGGTTAAAAAATATGTTTTACCTTTTAAAATAAAATTGTTCCATTAGAAAAGCTGGAAATATAAACTGACACATAAATCATTCTGGAAACATTGTTTTATAGAGCAACAAGAAGGAAAATTAAATAAAATCACAGAAGATAGAACATGCAGATGCCCATTATTTCATTTCATCTCAAAAAGGAGCAATAGAAATCTAAATGAGACATTGCTTTTGCTCTCCTTCCCTATAGGAAGTTCAATTACTCTTTGTTATTTCACTGTATTTGTTTTTGTCTTTTCTGACAGCTTCCATTGTCTTAAAGGTTTTGTCTCCCTATATTCTATGGCAATGAAACACCACTGTTCTCCTATTTTAATTGCTAACTTTAGATGGCCTCAGACTTGCATAAGATGCTTTTTTAATAAATAGAGAGAAATTAATTTTTAAAGGTCTGTCCTGCCCACCATGTGCCTGGGGCACTGTAACATTTGCTGTGGGAGCTGTGGGTGGACCATAAGGACATACTCAGGCCTCTGCTCCAGGCTACTGAAGACAAAAGCACAGCTTCTTGCCAAGTTTGTATCTCTCTGTAATTTTGGTAGTGGACTGCAAGACACACAATTTCTTGATGCAACATAGCATAGTTTCTGACACTGCTAGTTGCAGTCACTAATCTATTCCATCCACTTCATGTCAAGATATCACAAACATTATTGGAGAGAAAGGGCAAAAGGCAATAATAACGTATCCACTGAGCTATTACTATAGTTCTCATCCTCATAACATTTCAGTAGCTATCCATAGTTGGCATTGAAATAATAACTTTCATCTGAGACTGTCAAAGTGATTTCAGAGAGAAACTGAGGAAAAGGCAATTTAACCTGCATATGCCATCAGGATTCTCCATCACAAAAGAAACTTTAAGCAACTTCTCACTTGTTAGCATGTAGTATGCTCAGCAATGTGATGGAACTACTTTCTCCCTGCTTAGTCCAGGACTCTCTATCTTTCTGACTATGTGAGGAGTGACCTGAAGGTGCAACTATTGGATACACTTACAACACCTGAGACACTTTCCAGCAAAGCCAGATATCAGCAGTGCTCACTCCTGTCAGAGGTAAGATATTCTGCAGTGCTACTAGTGCACCCTGTAGTGATGAGGACTTTGTACTCAATTTCTAGAGTCACTTGCTCAATATACTTCAGACAATAAATGCTGGAAATAAATTTTATCATGCTAGACTAATTGCTTGATCATAATGCTCTTTAATAGTTACCCTCTGATATGTACATGTATCTGCTTTCCATTGTGCCTATTAAACTTACTATTGGTCTGACTTTAAACAAGCTAAGCAGTACTTAGAAAAGTACTCCTACTAAAACAGGGTTATTTCCCTTACCTGTGTACAGCTGTGTACATGTTCATCCAATTTCTTGTGAGTGAAATAGAGTGAGCAGTAGTGTCAACTGAATGCCTACATCATGGTGTAGAAGTGAACATACATGTGAGTAAATCACACTCCACAGGGTTTAAGTAGACCTCACTGAGATTCCATGTCTTGCCTATGATTTTGGATTGTTGTTTCACAAAATTTAATGTAATTATGGGTACTATAGATATATTTCAGACAGTTATACACACATATTATTACACATACATAAAGTACAGTTCATTGTTCTTGACTGTGAGGGCATATGACTATTGACACTGTCAATTTTTACCTCATTACTCATCACTGCTTACTCTGAGTGCTAATAGTATATTTCCACAAAGTTTGAGTGTGCTGCAATGTAAATTCTGACATTGCTAGTGTCAGTCACTAATCTACCTCATTCAGTTCATGTCAAGATGATACATCACAATGCTCAACAACTGTCATCCTGCTTTAATCTACATTTTTCTCAGCTTCACAATTAAATACATACATATATATATGTATCTTCAGTTCCACAACAAGTTCTGCTTTTACAATATGACCATGAAATATTTTTCAAAGCAATTACTAGGTCAGGTGGGGTTTTTGTTGGTTCAGTTTTCTTTTTACAAAATACTTTTGAAAACTAAAAGCAAACTGAAAAATCCATACATGTTTAAACTTGTCTCAGCTTCACAATTAAATACATACATATATATATGTATCTTCAGTTCCACAACAAGTTCTGCTTTTACAATATGACCATGAAATATTTTTCAAAGCAATTACTAGGTCAGGTGGGGTTTTTGTTGGTTCAGTTTTCTTTTTACAAAATACTTTTGAAAACTAAAAGCAAACTGAAAAATCCATACATGTTTAAACTTGTTTATTGGTCCACATTTTTCTCCCCAAACATTAAAACCAAATTCTCACTTCTGTGTGCTTACTAGCACTGGTTCATAATGCTTCCAAATTGATGTTTAAAAAATAACTGCTTTAAAATGCTTACAAATATCACAGGTCAACTAGAGTGTTTAAATTGACTAATATCACTATGGTTTTCAGTAAAAATTTAAAGGAAACCCAAAGCTTGGTACCATTTAATCTTCCCTTGTTTCTGGTGTTACTCCTCTGTGTCACCATTTCTGTGTTTTAATTCATGTTATTTCCGACAGAAAGCCCAAATTATGTTGATGCTTTCTTATGTTTCCCAAATATTACTGTATTTTTGTTATAGAGCTCCGGATGATATACTCTAGTCTTCTTTGACCTAAGTTTAGCATTCTATTTGTGGAATGATATCATTCCTTTTGTGCTTTAATGTATACTTCTTTCTCTTGCCCTGATCTGGCCAGTGGTGGTACATAGTGCTGTTTGGGCAAATGGCATGTTGTTCTTTTAGCTTTGCAGGCAGAGCACTCCTCTGATGGCCAGGACCAGGAACAGCTTCATGTGAAAGACTCCTAGGACAGTACTTGTGCCTCTCTGCCTGTCTGCATCAGCCCAGGTATAAACTGGCTTGTGTTTGGATCAACAGGGAACAAGAACTGGCAGGGTGGTTTGGGCTCTCCTTTGTACTGAAAGGTGCTAAGGACCATTGCAGAGGGAAAAACCATAGAGAAGGCTAGCAAGAACAGATTAGGTCTTGAAACTATAATTGTCACATAATACATTCCCAGTAAACCCAAGTTCCCAGACAAACTATCTGCATTAACATATTCCTCAAGAAAGTGTACTAAGGTGTCTTATCCTTTGCAATTCTAAAAGGCAAGTTGCTGTAATACAAAAAAAAAAAACCAAAAACCCCCAGAAAAATATGTATTTTAGCAATTTTTTGAACATGATAAAATAGTTTTCTCTCTTTTCTTTTTAATTTTTTTCAATTCACATTCAACTGGGATTTAGTCCTCAGCAGGACTAGAACCATGAATGTTTTAAATAAATGAGATGTTTTAAACAGAGAAGCTATAAATAATGGACAATTTAGCATTGTAGCTGCATAATATAAATACTCTCACTTTTAGCAGCAAAAGAAGTTGCATTGATCTGGACACAAACAGACTTAAGCACAGGAAAATCTGTGTTGCACATGAAATGGATATGGTTGAATCTATTTCAATTATTTCATTGATTATGTGCGTTTTTTCTCCAATGTATGAACTTAGACATGTATGAGAACTTCAAAGAAATACATTCAGTGCCTAGCAGGATTTTCAAAATAATCTAACCTTTTAAAATCCCATTGGGAGCCTATCTACATTTTTAAATGCCTAAACATCCTTTCAAATCTGGCCATCTGCAACGATAATTTTGTCCTTATATAAGAATATGCAACATAGTGTTTGGATCTTCCTTCAAATTTTTGTGGCCTTCTGACATTACATGCCTAATAAAATAAATACTACAAGGGGAAAGTGAAGACCAGTTTTGTTTTCATACTGATTTATAGAAGAATGCATTAAAATATACAAGTTATCTGTGGAAAGCAGGCAGAAAAAAAAAAGGTAACATGCTGGTTTTTTTGCTCATTTTGCTTATGTGAAAGGCATAATGATAAGAAACAGCAACAGTGATTTAGTCCATTAATCTAAGAAGTAAATGCCTATTTACAATGGGCTAAGCATTATCACCGGTGAACTTTTAGGGAGAGAAGTAATTCTGTTCTAGTTAGCATAAGAAGGCCTAAATAAGTTTGTTTATATTAATGAAATTACTCAAATCTACTGAATCACTAAAAACAGTCTGGTTTTGCATAGTGCAACTGAGAACAGGATTTAACCCATAAAGCTAATTTAACTTTATGGATGAGCATACAGAACACACAAATAATAGCAGAAAATCAAGAAGTCATGTTTCCCATGGCAAACATAACTCCTCTAGATTCCAGAGATGTAGATTATATGAGTGATTAAAATGTAGCAGTAATAGAAAATACTACCTATGCACATGGAGGTCAAATTTTAATTCCTGTGGGAACCATAACTTTGACATTTCTGACGCGTGTATTTAAATTCTCAGACATAATATTGATTTTTGTGTTGAACGTAATTTAGTTTTCGGAATCGCACATACCATTCCTATACTACTCAGTTCAGCCCTCAGTGAAGTATGCTTTTGAAGTAACAGTATTTAATATGATAGCTCTGGCATAGCTCTGATTAACTGAGCTGCTTACTAGGAGTTATACACACATCACTTGAGACTTAAAATTTTGATCTGCTTTGAGTTAGGACTTGATCATCACTACTCATTCCTCTTATGAGCAAACAAAAGTAATGACAGTGTTACAGATTTCAGAAAAGGTTTCAGATGCAAACACGGTAGTCTACACAGCTAAGATGTACATATATCCTTTATTTAGGATGACAAAAAACTTAAACATATCTTTCAGTATTGTCTCATACAAACACAGTACATCACTAGCCTGGACACCAAGTTATTTAAGGCTATTATTTAGTACTGTAATAAGTAGCAATTTAAATACAAGGTAAAATCATTACATTGTCTTGTTTACTACTGATGTTAATGTCAAGCTGATGTGTAATGCTCAAAAAAAAAAGGCAGCCTATGATTTGTTATCATTAAACTGTCAGTTCTGCCATGTGTTAGGCATAGATTCATAGTATACTTCTTTCAGCATATCCCTTTCTTTTCTATCAGTCAAAAAATGAAGTGTTTTAATCGTGTCTCTGCTATTTTTCTATTAACTGTTTCGTGAATTTTTTCTCTGGCCTTTTAATTGCAGTTTAATAGTGGTCATTAACACATTAAGGGGTGTTAGAAGAACATTTGAAGTCCTCTTGACTTCTACCAAAGTTGACACTTCAATGCTAGAGTAATTTCAGCTATTCATTTATTTAATAGTGACCTATGCAAATGTGGAACCATGTCATTTTACAAATTGACTGTAATAATTAACTAGAAAGGCAGAGTAAAATGAAACAGGTTATAATTAGAATAAAACTGCTACGGTATTACGTCAGCTAGAATAAAATAATCTCAAATGATTAAATTGGTTTCAATTATTAAGAATCAGTTTAATGTACCCACTGTTCTGATTTTTTACATTTCTCTGTTTTGTGTGCATTAGATGTCACCTCATGCAATTTATGCATTTTATTCATCTTGGTAAAACAGGCATTACAAAAGTTTAATTAAGTAGTAAAAGACTTCATATTATTCTGTTGAATTCTAAATTAGTTGTAGAAAGAAATGATAGTGCATAGTACATACCATTCATACACATTTTGATTAGATGCATCTATTGTTAGCTAATATTTCGCTACTCCAGTGTATAGATAGAGGTACCGATATAGAGGAATATGTAGGTATACACACAGAAATAATTGTGCTGGCTCTCCAGTATATTTTTAACTCACATGAACAATACAATTTTCAACTAAATTATTTCAGTCTTTATCTTCAGGGTACCTTGTGACAACTTGCCCTTTGGGGGGGGAAGCAACTAAGATTTGTAAGTGTTCATGGTCAAAAGAAACAACAAAAGAGTCAGAGGGTCTGTGAAGAATCAGGAAGTTTTATTAGGAAATTACACACTTAGCATGGAAATTGGTATACTGGTCCCTGACCTACGATATAAGCACACAGCAGTGGGATTTGGATAAAGGGGTAAGGTGAAGGAGAAAAGAAAAACTGAAAAAGGAGAGATGCATTAAGGAAAGAAAAGAGAGGAAAAAAAGGAAAAGGAAGAGAGGAAAAGAAAGATGAAAAGGAAGAGGGAAGAAGAGATCACCAGTATTGGTTCAGGCGTTCATCTGGCCAATGGAACATCAATCCTAGCTTTAGCATTGATCCAGCTACCGAGGAACAAGGTGGATTGAGTCAGGTTGCAGAGCTTAAAGCCGTCCAGCTGACCTTGGATATTGCCGAACGAGAGAAGTGTCCAAGGCTCTATCTCTACATGGACTCATAGATGGTAGCTAATGCTCTGTGAGGATGGCTGGATCACTGGAGAAAGGCCAACTGGCAGCGCAGAGGGAAACCAATCTGGGCTCCAGATGACAGGTAGATCTGGACTGGCAGCACAATGGAGAATTATTCCTAGCTCGTTGGGCCCATGGTCATCAGGGGAGAGACGCAACATACCGATGGGCTCGTGACCGAGGGGTGGATTTGACCATGGACAGTATCTCACAGGTCATCCACAGCTGCGAGACCTGCGCTGCAATCAAACAGGCCAAGCGGGTGAAGCCTCTGTGGTACGGGGGACGATGGTCGAAGTACAGGTATGGGGAAGCCTGGCAAATTGACTACATCACCCTTCCCCAAACCTGCCAAGGCAAGTGCCATGTGCTGACCATGGTGGAGGCAACCATGGGATGGTTGGAGACCTACCCTGTGCCTCACACAGCTGCCCGGAGCACCATCTTGGGCCTGGAAAAGCAAGTCCTGTGGAGACATG
>NW_008688055.1:36387-36693 GCF_000695815.1 Acanthisitta chloris
GAATGCAAACCCATCCATGGGATTGTTTTTGCTCAAGGACCTGGTTACACTTGGTGGTTAATGCAGGAAGATGGAGAAACCCGTTGTGTACCATAAGGATACCTAACTTTAAGTGAGAATTGTGTGTAAGGCTTTTATTGTATATGTATGTGTAGAGAGTAAGGAGGATATTGATTAGGCTATGATGTAGAAGATAATAGAATAAGGGGTGGATAATGTCCTAGGTTACAATGTAGGGTGTAACCAATGATATTTATTCTATTATCACCTCCACAAGGGGTTAAAGCAGATGGGGCAGTGATCATT
>NW_008688056.1:0-1699 GCF_000695815.1 Acanthisitta chloris
TTAAAGCTCATCCAGTTCCACCTCCTGTCATGGGCACTGGTTTTGATATCCCAGAAGATGTGTTATTGACTTATAAACCTTCAGTGAAATTGCCTCTTTCAGTTACAGAGATTGCTGGACAACTCCAAACTGCCCTGAAGGTCTCTGGAGCATGTCACCTTATCATAGAGTCATACAATAGTTTGGGTGGGAAAGGACCTTTAAAGGCCATCCCATCCCACCCCCTGCCATGGGCAGAGACACCTTCCACCAGCCCAGGCTGCTCCAAGCCCCATCCAACCTGGCCTGGAACACTCCCAGGGATGGAGCAGCCACAGCTGCTCTGGGCAAAGCCCAGGTTGCTCGAAGCCCCATCCAACCTGGCCTGGAACACTTCCAGGGATGGAACAGCCTCAGTTTCCTTGATCAACTTGAGCCCAGGGTGCTTCAAGTCCCATTCAATCTGGCCTTGATCTTATGGCTAGACTTGATGATCTTAAATGTCTTCTTCAACCTAAATAATTTCATGATTCTATGACCCATTGCTGCATCACCCATGGGGATGTGACTGACCTGGGCAGGGCAGTAAGAGGATGTCCTTACTCCAGCCATGGGCTGCTCTCCTGCTCCTTCAAGTGTCCCTGAAATACATCTGATATGTTATTGCTTCTGCTCAGGTCCAGACACAGCACTGGGTGTTTTGGGGGGACTTCTTAGGGGCACACTGAGGAGAGGGATGTGGTGCAGAGCCCTGGGGGCTGAGAGCTCTCTGGCATGCAGCTGGGCTAGGGAGACTGAACTGTGGTCACTGAGGTCACAGAGGTGCCAAAAATGCATTAAAGGCAATTTTTCTATATAGAGATCTCCCTTATCTGGTCTTAAAGAAAGGGGTTTGGTCCCTTTGGATCTTGAACCCCTCTGCTGAATGTCACTGCTCCTCCCAATAAAACAGCTGGTGTTAGAGCCAACAGGCAAAAAATGACCTGCAGTGGACCAGAAAGCCATTTCCTCCCATACAAGGCAGGTGGTGACCTGCTGCCAGAGGGACAATGAGGAACGATGGGATCAGTCCTCCAAGCTCTCATGTTCCTGTTTACTTGGAGACTTGGTTGTGGATCAGAGAGATTTATTTCTCTGGATATTTTTAAAGCTGATTTTTAATGAAGTTACTGGCAGCAGTGCCCACATCCTGCAGGAATTCTCCTCCTGCACAAGGTCCCTGGGAGTGGTGGCAATGTGTCACAGTGGAGAACCTTCCTGAGCACACTATAAATGCAGCTGAGCCTGAGGCCACTGCCTGGGTCATGTTCTCTGCTGACCCTGTCCTCACCCCTCTGACGACAGCAGCGTTCCCAGCTCTGGTGTTTGTGCCTAGCCAGGGCAGCCACAGGGCTCTGTGTGCTCCTGTCAGATGAGAGCAGGGAAAAACACCAGCACAGCCCCATGGTGACAGGGAGTTCCTGCTGTTATCTCGTCCTTCCTTTAGCTGAAAGCCTGACCAACACCCTGCCTTTATCAGCCCCCAGGGCTCTGTGCTGCCAGCAGGCACAGCCTCAGCCTGGCTGTGAGAGGAGGCCTGGCATGGGGACAGGAACATGGTGCTGGGGATGGGAACGTGGTGCTGGGGATGGGAACGTGGTGCTGGGGATGGGAATGTTGGTGCTGGGGATGGGAACATGGTGCTGGGGATGGAAACGTGGTGCTGGGGATGGGAACGTGG
>NW_008688057.1:0-14249 GCF_000695815.1 Acanthisitta chloris
AGGGGACACCTTATCACCCTCTACAACACTCTGAAAGGAGGTTTTAGTCAGGTGGGGGTTGATCCCTTCTCCCAGGCAACTAGCAGCAGGTCAAGAGGGCACAGACTCAAGCTCTGCCAAGGGAGGTTTAGGTTAGATATTAGGAAGAGATGTTTTATGGAGAGAGTGATCAGGCATTGGAATGTGCTGCCCAGGGAGGTGGTGGATTCACCATTCCTGGAGGTTTCCGAGACTGGATGTGGCACTTAGTGCCACGGTCTAGTAACCACGGTAGGGTTGGACTGGATGATCTTTGAGGTCTCTTCCAACCCAGTTGACTCCATGATTCTATGATTCTATGTGGGCCCCTGTTCAAATCCTATCAGTCTGAGAATTATGACAGAGAGCCGTCCATTGCATCATGTACATGCAGCTACCGCCCTGAGAACATGGGCCAATAGAGATGAAAGGACACTCATCCTAGCCCTACTGAAGGCACAAATGAACATTTTCAAGTCTTAGCACCTGTATTTTGGCTTCAGTATAAAACTTAATTCTGTCCTCCATTCTGTTGCTACAGCACACAGAAAAGAAACACAAATTTGTGAACAGAAAGATATAAATGAGTGAAGAATCAAACACTGCCACAGAGGACTTGAAACTGAATAGCAAAGAAGGAATTCATGATGTAGATTATCTAAGATAAGGTTGAAGGTACAAAACTAAACAGAGCTATTGTCTATTGTCTGTTCTTTCATGTCATACCTTGTAAAAAGCCTTTTGGTTTCATAATTACAAATTTCCCGTGAGGCCTGTATGTGATCTGCTTCCCTGAAACTCAGTAAAACAAAGACCACAGATGGCTTCCTTTGATAAGTAGAATAATTGGAGAATAAACTGCATAGTGCTAATTCATTAGTTCTGAGGTCTTCATTTGGGATCTGTAAAAGATATATCTGAATACAAGTTTATCTACATAGGATGTGTTTTGAAAATGATAGGATATTGAATTGGGCTGTAATATAAAAAATCCATTTTAATGATGTAATCATCAATCATGGTATGATGAGACTATTTAGCTCAACAGAAGGCAAGTAATTCAAGCACTGCCCAAGAATTATTTTTAGGCATCTACTGGCAGTGTAGCTAATTACTCAGTTTATGTCCATAATGACTGAATAAACTCTGGCTCTGAAACAAATGAATAATAACACTTTGCATTTGCATAGCACTTGTCATCTATAGACCTGACAATTTTAAATGGATGGGCAAACATTCACAGTGACTATTTCCACTGAAAACAGAATGTCCTGAATAAATTGCTACTATGAAGGCAAATCAAAGCCTGCTTGAAAGACACTGCCGAATTTAGCCACAAGATTTAACAACCAAAATACAGAGAAAACATGTGCTATGCTTATATGAAAGGGTAATCAGGCAGGAAAACAAATTTTTAGAAGAGAGATAATTGGGTTTTTGTACAAATCTGAGATTAGCTGTATTTGGGACATAATGATTATGTGTCCAGTCCAATCTCTGTGGTCAATTATTAGTTTATGGAGTTGATGTCACCACAAAGAGCCTTGCAAATGCTTACTATTTTTAACTTGAGAATGACTCTCTGAGCTCACTGCCTGAGCTGGGATGCCTTCCCATAATGCAGGCAGGCTTGTGCCTGAGCTGAGAGACTGAGAAGAAATCTGCTACCTGTGCATGGTTATACAGGCAGCTGACTCCAAAACACATGTAGGCAATATTTAAATATAGAACAAACTGTGCCCAGATGTTCCAGGACCCATTCCTTACCAGCACTGTGTCCTGGAAAACAGCCACAGTGTACTATCATAGGCATGAAGGAACAGTGTTAGACTGGCCTGGCAGAACCAGAGCTGTCATGCTGCTTTTGGCTCTCAGCAGATCTTAGGTAAAAAATAAGTATCTGAAGGGGGGATGCCAAGTAGATGGAGCCAGGCTCTTCTTGGTAGTGCCAACCAATAAAATAAGAGGCAGTCGGCAGAAACTGATGCACAGGAAGTTCCACCTGAATACAACGCAGAACTTCTTTACTGTGTGGGTGACCACACACTGGAATAGATTGCATAGAGAGGTTGTGGATTCTCCCTCATTAGAGATATTCAAGAAGTGCGTGGACACAATCCTGAGCCACATGCTCTGGGACAGCCCTGCTTAAGCAGGGAGGCTGGACCAGATGACCCACTGTGGTCTTTTCCAACCTGATCCATTCTATGATTCTGTGAAAGCTATCCAAGAAAACCCAGGAACTAGAACTGGCTTGAACTAGAAGTGAAAAGAGCTATTTTATCTGCTTTTGGGTTGTGGTGGAATGACTTGCTGACACTGCTTTGCTACAGCCTTCTTCCCTACTCTTCTGTAAGTAATATTTTGTGTTTTTACATCAGAAGCCTTCAAAGGCAGGTATTTTTTCTTGCTGTATGTTACAGGATAGAGTGATACATACCAGGAATGGATTCTGATCTTGAACAACTTTGGGTTTGTGTGCCATTGCACTGTAAACATACCATTAGCAGCTCAACATCTTTACATATATGTCAATACTAAGACTTTTATACATTCCTTGTTAACACTTGCACTGCACCAATAACTCAAACCAGTTTAGTTTACATAGTCTGAGCAGCCCAATCATCCCAGCATTTAACTTTTATCTGTGCATTGACAAGACCATCCTCAGGTGATCTGCAAATATATGTTGCTTCAAACAGCCAAATCTCATGTTTGAAAGGTATTGGCTAATGTCTCAGATCTTCTGTGGCAATATAACACAATATAATACATCACTGTCAGCAGCTAAAATAAAGAAGGAGAAAAAAAAGGACAACTCAGAATTTAATGTTCTTATCTTTGCTGAATGATTTTGAATTACTGTTTCCAACACATAACAAATACAAGGAATTTTTGTTACAAAGTCAAATTTCAGTTCAAATTGTTGGCCAATTAAAAATATGAAGGGAGGATTTAAACTGTACTTCTAGACTACTTAATTATCTACCAGCAAATTAATCCTCGACTCACTGTTGCTCCACCTGAATGCTGCACACACTTGTGTAAATACGATGTAAGGACTACCTGTGTGTATGCCTGAGCGCTGATCTTGTTGCATGTGCCAGTAATTCCTATGATTTCACTCCTCCTAATTATAGAAGAATCTGCCTTCCCAGGGCACAGTTGAGACTTAAGAAATACACCAAACCAGAGTCAGAATTAAATTACTTTCAGCTGAAATTATGAAGCAATAAAGGTTGTGCTTGATGGCTGTACTTCCCTTAATGCATTCATCCCTCTGAAGTCAAGGCACAAATACGTTCTAGTGTTGGTGTGTGTGAACCCCATTCGTGCTAGAGGTCCATGTACTTCTCCCTCAGCATGGACCTTGAGTTTGGAACAAATCTTAACCCAAGTGAATCATGTAGTATGGAAAAGCTCTAGATCTCTATTAACTTTGTACTGAAGTTACAAGTCAATGCCTCACCAGGATGTTGCTAGGCAAAGATTTTACTTTGATTATCAGGCAATAAACTAATTCCCTGGAAATTAAAGTCAAATAACTTCATACATTCAAACCACCTAAGTTTTCAGGAATAATACAAACTTAAGAGTCTATTGATTGACTTGGTTAGAAATAGGAGTGTGTAGAGATTAGAGTACCTAAAAGACAAATTATCCAAAACAGAATTTCTTTTTAGTATTTTCAGATTAGAATCAATGTTTGCAATGTTTACAGAAAAAAAACTTTTCCTTCTCCCAAAACTTTCCTCTGCATGATGCTCTAGCAGATTTTTTTTTTCTTAAATGTTGCATAGCATGATAATTTTGCAAAAGATGACTCTATTTAAAGGTTTAGTAGTCTTTAGGTATTTCTGTTGGGACACTGATGGCTACAATAATAAAATATGTTTATTCTAACATTTTTGCCTAAATGCTCATTTTGTTTGCCAACTTGATAAGCTCCCTGTAGTGGCTTTTTTTTTGCCTGAACAGGATGTGGCACTGTCAGCTAATCTTTGAGAATCTAGGATGCATAGTTTCTTCACCCTGATACCTTTTACTCTGTGCTATTGACTTGTCTGCACTCCAGCAGCTGCAAACCTGCTGTGAAGAAGGTTAAGCAAGGACGAATGCTCCCTGGCAGATTCCTTTGAGTGTCTGAGCACCAGTCTGTCAGTTTGCAGCAGTGCAGATCTTGGGTAATATGCCAGATCTGAAAGACCAAAATTAGACTCAGCATTTGAAAACATGGTCTGATTTGACATATCCAGATCCAGCTTCCTGTGTTAGTAAACTTTAATCAGCTTGCCTTTTCCTGTTGTAATGAAATAACACTCCATGTTTTGACAGTCTCTGGCTTTATGGAATGGAAAGTCAAAATAAACAATGAAGACCACATTGAACATTCTAATACACAACCTCCAATGTTTCCTTAATTCCTAGGCCTAAACTAGACAGCTTATCCAAACATTTCCTCCTGTTGACTCCTTCTGCCCTCCACAGCATCCTGGGTTACTAGATTTCAGATAGGAACTTCTAATACACATAATCCAGATTGAAAGCAGAGTTTCATTAGCACAAACTCCCCTATCATAATTGTAATCTACAGTAAATGAATTAAATTAGCCACACCAGGGTCTCCCCTGAGCCCTCCCCTCCTCTGCACACAGACAGCAGCTATAAGCTGACACTAGGCTCTTGTATAAAGCTAGCACTCTACGTTCATTGCAATAGCAGCAGGTCTACAGGGTTGCACTTTCTAGGATCATGTCACTGCTTCTCCTTCAGCTGTTAGTGCTCTCATGTCTTGGAGCCACAGAGCAACAGGGAAATTCACAGCAGAGGAAAAGCAGAAGGCCATTCCAGCACTTTTCCTATCTGGATAAAAATCTGCTTCAAAGGCAGAGTTTTCATGAGCTAGTAAGGGAGAGCCCAGTAGGTGTTGAGGAAATCCTGGGAGCACCAAGCTTTTTTGTAGCAATTCCACAGACAGCATCTGAAAGTGAGAAGAAAGATGAGAAAAAAATGTCCAGATTCATTCTTCCCAATGCAGAACTCCATGCAGGCCAAGACCTGAGAACAAGGGCAGCACCCAGAGATATCTCACCTGTGGAAAACTTCTCTCCACCCCATTATTCCAGTAAGAAGGAGGCTGAATCTCCCTACAGAAAAGATGCCAAGAAATTCTGGGACCACTTCATTTTAAAGAAAAATTCAGCATCTGAAGAGGTTGTCCTGCCAATCAAGACCAATGAAATGCACCAAGAAAACTGCAGAACCCTGCCTTTTTCCCAGGTAAGAACAGATGTTCAAGATCAGTAAACATGTCCTTTCCCCTGCCTCTTGTAATCAGCAGCTAAAGACACCTGGGTTATTTCATTGGCTCAGTCACAGGGCTGCTTCAGAATACTCACACATAATAAGTGGCTGAAAAACACAAATGAAAAATCTTTAGTTTGATGAGGCAAATCACTAAACGGCAGCTCTGGAAAGCTGCATACTCGATTTTCAGAGAACTATTTATTCTTTTTGTGCAAAGAAGTTCTGACATAGCCTAAGCAAGCAGGGCATCTCGACAGTTTGTATATCTGGATTACTGATACATGTCTATGTGTGTATACACGCACAAACACACACCTGTATATAGAGAGCCCCAGAACATGTATTTGCAGGAAAAGCTGGTTGTTTTCTTACAGCTAAGACAGGGTTCTTTTCTGATGTATGAATTACAAGAGTGATGCATACCTCTAATTCTGTGCTAAGAATGCTGGAGGACTGGTGAATTGTCCCATGCATAGATGAAGCCATTCTGTCATATTTTAACATCAACACAAGAAAATATATAGATAAAAGTGCTGTATTCCTCATAAGTCATCACCTATTTTCTGTGTTTCTGTAATCACAGTCTGTCAAGGACCATCTCTTTTCCTATCCAAACTCAGCTGATTACACACAAAAATGTGTAAATATAGATGTGGCCTAGAAACTTGTACCATTTGTTCTGAGAAGAAAAACATGCAGTGTTTTGTGGGTTTGGGTTTTTATTTGTTTGGGTTTTGTGGGGAATTTTTTTGTTGGTTGGATTGGTTGGGGCTTTTTTATTTTGTTTGGGGGTTTGTTGGTAGGGTTTTTTTTGTGTGTTTGTTGTTGCTGTTCTTGTTGTTCATGCCTACTAGCAAAGTCAATGGACCATTTCTGTACCAGAGACCTTATACTGTTTTCTGTTTCAGGGTGTTACTCATAACAACTGTGAGAAGGTGATCATACAGAATAATCTGTGTTTTGGAAAATGTAGTTCCTTTCATGTTCCTGGTCCAGAAGATCATCTTTACACCTTTTGTTCTCACTGCTTGCCCAAAAAATTCTCTGTGAAGCGCCTGGATCTCAACTGCACTGGTTCTGTCCCAGTGGTCAAAGAAATTATGATTGTAGAAGAGTGTAAATGTGAGACTAAGAAGATTAAAGACCCTGCAATTGGATCTCTACTGTCAGATTTGCATGCAAAAGTACATGAGCACAATTAAACTGTGCAAAGTACCACATAACTTGGTCATAAGAATTTTACAATGAAAAAACCCAAACAAGTAAAGCTTTCGCCACTCCAGTACACAAAAATATTAAAAACATAGACTTTCTACTTTAAATTCCTCACTGCTTCAACAATAACTTTACCTAAAATGTAACAGATATTTTCTTGCAGCTGTTAAATGAATGGAGATGAGATTACTGGGCTTATGTGTAAAGGCCTTACTTTAACAAGGGAAGGCTTTAAAAATATTTATACCCTTCCTATCAGTGTTTCTAAGATGCTAGTAAACGGTGGCTGAAGAACTAACATGATGTGTCTGTACAAAAACTGAATGTACTGACTGGTTTACATTGCCTTTGCTTGCAGAGACTGCCAATATAGCTTCATTGGCAACCAAGATGACACTAATATACTTCACAATTTATACCCTTAGACAGTGGTTGCAAAGGATGTTTTGCCATGGAAACCACATACTTTCTTTCTACATGTCTGAATTTGCTCTGTGTATATTTTTTACTGAAAGCTTTCCAATGTAGGAGAAAGAAAATATAGAAGATGCTGTACTCCCCCAGAAAACACCACGAATGAGTGGATTGTTGCTATTTAAACTCACTGTGGAAAAAACAGTGCACATTTTCCCATCCGATGAACTTTAACATTGTCAGTGACTCCAAGATAAAGTCTAAGTAATGATCTTAACACTTAAACTAAAGCAGAAAAGGCATTTGTGTGATAGAAAATATGCAGAAGGACTATATTGTCATGACAGTACCTGAATAGCTTTATAAGACGAGATAAGAACACTCTCTGGTAGGAAGAGCCTGAGTCCAATACGAGGCATACAGCACCAGTGGTTGCTAGCTGAACCACTGGCTTCTCTGCTCTCTCCAGCTGCTTCTCCCTGGATTTCTTTTGCAGACCTGGCACACCAGACAGAGATCAACTTCCAGCGATTAGAGTTCAGCCTATTTCTAAGCCAGTTCTTTCAGTCCTCTGGGAATCTGCTCCACTGCTGTTGCCAAACTCTCAGACCTGGGCCACTGTTGTTAAACTGTCACAGCTCTTTTTTTGGGTATCAGAAACCGGTATTGATTTAGCTGGTTAATTCAAGGGTTGGTAAATGATTCCTTGTATTTGAACTGCAATGGGATTAGAAGTGTCTCACTATTCTGTTAAAAACATAAGCAGCTTGTCTTTGGAGTGCAAGTCCCATGCAGAGTATTTACTCAAAGTTGCATCTGAATTATATTCTGACACTGGATCTGAACTGCTGCAGTGGCTTTTTGTTTCTGTAGGTCACTTGCAGTGAATGAACTGAAGATTAGTGTATAGTTACCTTTCATTATCTATAAACTTGTTTTTAAATAATAAAAAATGCATACTAAAACTGAAGAGTCTTCTCTCCTTTTACATGAAGGACTCCTGTGCAAACTATGCATGGCCATATATATGTTATAGCATGATACACAAATTCATTCGAACTAACTAGCTGTCAACACTTTATTGTGTGTGATTATTAGTGTTCATTTGTAATAAGGTTTAAAGAACAAAACCACATAATGCATGAAAGTTCTCAACTTTTTTTCCCCTTTATTGCCAACTTTATTTTTTACTATGCAAAAAGCTAAATATTCTGAGATGTTTTACTCAGAATGCTTGACCCATGTTTTAGAGCTGTGTGAATACATAAGAATGTTTGTCCACATTTCTTTTCCTGAAATGCAAGTATGTTTTCAGGTTTGATACTTGCAGCGAACCACTTGCAGGTAGGACCTACATACACTCCCAGTAAGATAACAAGCCAATTAAAAAGAACAATCTTCCAGTCTTGTAATTTTGACATAACTGACTGATAAACTGTGAGTTTTGCACAAGGTTGGCAGAACTGAAGCTGTATTGTGGACTGTAAAGTATTCAGCCTAATTTTTTTCAGCACCTTCTGTGTGCTGCAGCATCACTGCAGTCAAAGAAAGCTATCCCATGTAAGGAGTTTGCAGGACAAGATTTGCAAAGAATTTGCACAGAAAAGTAGGTGAAAAGAGGTAATGACAGCTGTAGCAATTGCTAATTAGATTAGTGCTGTATTTTTTTTGGATGTGTGTTTAATTAACCCAGCAATGACTGGTTGAATGTAATTAGCACAGTATTCTGCAAAATCATTCAATGTGTTAATTGGATCAGATTTCTCAGCCCTTAAAAATTCCATATTAGTAATGTGTTGTACCCAGGGGCTAACAGGATTTTGCTCTCTCAGCACAATGATGGCCTCTCCAAGCAGAGTGATGTGGATCAGAAAGGTGTGGGGTGTGATCCATATCACTATATAGATGCTTCCAGTAGTAACACCATTATAGCAGCAAACCTACATGACTTGAATTTAGTTGTGTCTGCTCAGAGGTTGCATGCTTTCCGTCATGAAAGCTCTTCCACCTTTCAAGGGTAACTATGCTGTTAATGTAATGTATTTCAGAGCACTCCTGTGCAAACCTATTCTACAGAACAAGACTAAGCCTTTAGTCTGAGACAGAGAACTCTCTCAAAATTCAGATCACTTCTAAGTAGAATTTCTACACTTCTGCCTTTTTATTTGACCTACCATCTCTTTTCCAAGTGTGTGTTTTACACAGAAGATAATTTAAGAGTAGTGCTGTTTCATCCCAATTTTTTAAGCAAAGTAAGTCTTCAGTACAGGCTATTATCTTCACTATGGATTTCATGCAGCCAGCTTTAATCAAACACCAGAGTCATAGCAAACTCTTACTGAATTCTGCACAACCATATATTATTCCAGGGGAAAGTCTCTGAAGCTGCATTCAGTACTTCATGTTATGCTTGGTACTTTGTTCACAATCTATGAAATATTCACAGCTAACCTCATGGCTCTCAGCTGACTAACTTTTACTGACAGTTGGTAAAATCTCTTGCAGTACTTTCTCCTAAATGTACTGGCTCCTTGCTGCAATAGCAAAACCAGATTCCCTGCTCAGACAGATGCTCTCTGCCAGGCTATATGGTTGCATAATCATATCAGGTCTGGGAAGCATCTGGGAGTGTGTGCTGTGCAGGATGGTGCATGTGAAGAGGTATGGAATCTACCTTGAATCCTCCATCAGACAGTTTGACTGCAGAAATAGGAAACATTAATAGTGAATTATAAATATTTTGCATTTGCTTTTGTGCTAGGCATAACTCCATGAACATCTGGTATGTAGCCATCAACATCAGCTGCCCTGAAATCTCTCCCTGGCAGCTGTGCACACTCCCTTGGCTCAGATGAGAAAGATTTGGGATTAAAAGACTCTGTAGTTGATCCTGTGCAAGAATATTGATAATTGTCCACACTGAGAACAAAATCATCCTGTTTACAGTGCCTCATGCTCCATGGCACCTGCAAAATGTGCTTCAACTTGAAAAGCAGGAAATGGAGCAGAAGCAAAATTATTATTAATAACACCAACACTACTACTACTACTTCTACTACTGCTTCTTCTTCTACAGCTTCTTCTTATACTCTTCTATTGCTACTTCTTCTTCTACTCCTTTTACTACTACAGTCAGGGCCAGCCTTATGTTTCTCTAAGGCCTTTTCTGATGCATTTTTTGTCTTCCTGGTTTAAGGTATTATTACCACCAGTCAGTCTCATGTTCTGCTGGTGGCTGCAGCCTGCAGTCAGGGTGTTCAGGCAGAGCAGCACATTGCCTTTCTGAACAAGGGTGTATCTGTTGATGATCGTTCAAACTCTCGCTGTAATAGACATGGAAGCATTCCAGCAGCCTGTTGACCTGCCTGGTCTTCAGACAGCAACTCCTGGAGGAAGAGAGGCATTAGAAGAGCTAATGCTAGGACATCTGCAGCTGGACACTACCTGATCAGAGTTCCTCACATCATCAAAGTGCCTCAGATGAAAATTAACCCTCCAAAATTAGACTATTGCCTGATCTACCTTAGTATACCATGCAAACTGCCTGGGCTGAGGGACCAGTAGATTTCACCATGTCTGCTACTGAGGCAGACATACATATCTTGCCTTTGACTTTTCTGGCTAGTAGATCAGAGTGAAAATGGAGTCTGAGAGACATTTTCCTTCACTTTAAGTTTGTGACTGACAGAATTTTGGGGCCAAGACAGGTTTTGTTTCAGTGTGCTGTGCCACTGGCACAGACGTCTGTCTCCATGACACGGATCTTCATGACATGAAGAATTTTGCTTCCATTCCAGAGTTAACAAGTGTCTCCTATGTACATTATCAAGGTTTACAAAGAAGTGAGCAATGCAATGGTGCTGCAGAAAAGAAGTGGTAGTAAAAAATGGTACAACTGAGAAGGACCCGGGAAGCTGAGTACTGCTGAGAAGGACAGTTTCTCAGCCCAGGAGATACCTGACAACACCCCTTCTGCACATTGATCAAGGGGCACAATTGGGCTCAAAATGAATCCTGGAAAACAGTCTTATGAAGCAAGGGGCTTGTAAGCCATAAGAATCATGGGAGTCACAGTCCACACTTCTCTCTTTCGTGTGCTCTCCACAACAGAGCATCAGCTGTTCCTGCACATGGCTTGATTTTAGCATGCTGATTTAATATTTACAGAGTGCCAGTAAAATCTATATGATGACAGCTGGTGGCTCCTGTGGTAATTTATAAACAGGAAAAACAACACAACACAGACATTAGAAACTCCAAGAGAAATTCTACACTAGTGTGCAGTATTCAGCACTGAGTAATGTATTTTTCTAATTTTGCAGACTTTTAATAATCTGTGTGTAATACATCCATATTGGATTTTATGTAAAGTCCATAGTGTGCAAAGTTAGTATTTCCCCAAGGTATGTTTTTTTTCACTCAGAATGGAGGTCATCACAAAAACTCACTATCTGTCTATCTACATATCTATCTGGATTTGATATTCAGGCAGAGGTTCAGGCAACATCTATAGCCTGAGACCTTTTGGTTGGGAAGTCCAGCACACAGTTGTCTGCTTTGCTTCCTGCACTGTGCATCCTCAAAAGAAGCATTAACAAATGGGGACTGCTGAGCCAGAATAGACCACTGCCCTTGTTCCACAACCTGTGTTTCCTCTGCACATCCATGAGTAGAAAAGAGAAAACTACATCTCTGACAGGACTGCAGGTCTAATGACTGGCCCTTATCAGTGTACCACTACAGAAATGCAAACACCTGGTATTCAATAGCAGATAACACTATTGACTGATTCTTTTTCATTCTTCATAAAACCTTCACTGACTGTACTATCCCTCTTTGCTTATATTCCCATTTTACTTCCCAAGTCCATGATTTCCTTTATGCTCCCTGATTATTCTGACAGGGTTTTTCCCGCATCAACATTTATTCTTCAAATCAGTGAAAAGTTTTCACAGCTTATTATGTCTTTTACATATAGACATAAATTTGCAAGAGAAATTTGTTATGGAATAGAGCTAGAGGCTGTTTTTTTATTACAACAACCTTTCCAGTTAGTCTTTTCCCCTTGTTTCTCTTTTAATAGTCCAATTAATATGTCAATTATTTTCAGTGTTACCTACTCCTAGGGGCATAATTAGGTGGCTCTCGATGAAATGCTATCCTCAGGTTTGCCTGGAACATGCTTCCTTCTCCTTCCAGACAACCTCCAGTTCCTGCTACAAATATCTGTTTTCAGGTCAGAGCAATGTTAGGTTGAAATGTTAACAGTTGCTCTGTATAATGGAAGGTTGTGGACACTGAAACCAGGACAACGTCCAAAAGTCTTGACAAAAGCTTGAAATCTACCTAAACACTAAATGAACTTTTTGAGTTCTGTTTTTTTCAGAGTAACTGTATTATGATTAAGTTTTAGGAAGAAGCTAATCAGTAATAAAGAAGAGTTTTCTGCATTGGTGGTGTTCACCATATTACTCTGCATCCATTTCATCTATCATTGTGAATTAAAAATGCTTCAGGGCAAGAGCCCACCAATTTACAATGGGAACTATGCCACTCAGACAGATGGGGATACCTTTAGGTAGCCAAAAGAGCATATATGTGCATCAGCAATGGGTGCTCAAGGCATGATTCCCAGCTGGGAGCACAGAAAATTCTGTCCATTACAAGCTGTTTGAGGTTCTTGGCCACAGCTAATCCCTCAAGGGTCTGAATTGTCTTTTAAAAACAAAGATTGGCTTCTGTGGCCATGTAAAAGCCCTGTGTGAGCAAGGGGCACAGCACAGCAGGGGACTTGAACGTCATGAAATTTCTGCAACTGATCTGTGCTGATGGAGGAAAGAGGTTAAGATGCAAAATATAGGATTATAGGAGTAATTCTTTATTCATGGGTATGAAGTGTCTCATTCAAACCATGGCACACTGAATGTGTTTTACACAAGGTTCTCACGCATTTCGTGCATTCAGGTACAACATGATTTGACCACTCCCTGCCTAACACATGCACACTACTATGTTGAAAAACATCCGTAAATCTGGTGCCATTGCTCATCACAGGCTGGACTTCATGATCTCAGAAGTCTTTTCCAACGTGATTCTGTGATTCTGTGATCTGATTCCCTCTTGATTTAGGTGTTCCTGGAGTTGGTCTTCCTACAGTTTTTAATTTATAATAATGGGAGGTGTTGAAAAGACTGGGATCCTGGTGCTGTCTTGGTAGTCCAGGGGCCCCTTTCTTCATGCATGGGGCATCCATTCTTCATGGATGGCTTTAAACTTCTAAGAAACAAAAGGTTGTTTCTTTTCTTCAGGGTGGGGACTGTCCTTCTCCTTGCAGTAAGCTGGGGCCCTTCAGTTACACTGACGTAACCATCACTTTGTAGTATACAAGGCAAAATATGTATCTCTTGACAAAGCGAGTATGATTTTATACTATTTAGTTCATATGGTTTCATACTATGAAACCTAACTGGTGCAGCTGTCAGGGAATGAGGTTCTCCTGGAGTCTGAGAAGAGGTGTCTGCAGCACTGACAGCATTGCAGAGGGACACAGCAGTGGTGAAAGAGACAGAAGGGGCTCGTGCTGACCAGTGTCGGTGCTTGGGAACAGGGCTGCAACAGGGAGCACCAGCCCTGGAGAGGAACTGGGACCGGGCAGACACGATTCCCACAGCCCCACACTGGCCAGGGGAGTCTGTCCCTGCAGTGCAAATCCCACACATGCTCGCTGTGTGGATGGCTCAGTGTGCAGTGAGATACCCTTGTGTCCCACCCATGCGAGGAAGCGGGCGCCGGGTTAGGCACACTTAATCAGCTACACCTTCCCCTACACCCTCCTTTCTTCCACTCCTTTTCCTTCCTTTCTCCCTCCATTCCTCCTTCCTTGCTTCCCTCCCTCCTTCCTTCTCAATTGATGTAGCTTAGCTTAACCACGTCTAGGCTCCCATTAGCGTAAATAGGCCTCAGTTAACCTAAGCATGACTTAAATATTTTAAGTTCTTATTTTTAACAGAATGTCCTAACCGAGCTAACTGCAAACAGGAACCAACCCTTCAGCAAGAGTATGGTATGCAGCAAACTAGCTGCTTTTAAGCACGTAGACAATACTTTCTAAGAAGCCATAAATCTTCTTGCAATAGACAAAACAGAGCTTCAAAGTCACATGATCTGTTAGTTTATCAGGTGCTAACCACAGAATGTATGGAGTGTTTGAGTGTTTGACAGAACTGCTATACAAGCTGACCAAAACTTAACCCACGGCTGATAATAAAGGTGTTTTGGCTTACAGTCCACCTGTG
>NW_008688058.1:0-3708 GCF_000695815.1 Acanthisitta chloris
GTTTGGGTCATCTGTTCTAGTGGTATCTCCTCCCAGCCTACCATGTAGCCCAAACTTCCTTGCCAGCATGGCAGTACGGAAAGCAGCAAAGGTCTTGGCTCTGTAAGCTCTGCTTAGCAACAACAAAAACATCTCTGCATTATCAACCCTGTACCCTGCACAAATCCAAGACACAGTCCCATACTAGTCACTGTGAAGAAAGTTGACTCTACTTCAGCCCAAACCAACACACTTAGCTTTTCCAGTCCTGTCCCTACATAGCCAGGTGGCACCCATATATTCTTCCCAGGATGCATATCCCTGTTCCCCCTTCTTGTGCTTCTCCTTCTTGTGTTTCAGTGTGACCAGGAGATCCTTACTCAGCCATCCTGGTCTTCTGCCCTCCTTGCCTGAAAGCTCACAGATGGGAATTGAGAGCTTTTGAGCTCCAAGAAAAATGTCTTGAAAAATCTGCCAGCTCTGCGCTGCTCCTCTGTCCCTGAGGGCAGTTTCCGATGGATATCCCATCCACTAATTCCTTAAATAACTAAAAGTTCAGGCTCCTAAAATTCAGGGTACTGACTTTATTCTTTATTTGGCCTGAATGCCTCAAGATTGTGAATTCTGCCAGGGCATGATCACTTCAGCCTAGGCTGCCACTGGTCTTGACGTCTCCAGTTAGTTAATCTGTGTCAGTAAACAACAGGTACAGTAACACTTCTCCACTGGTTGGGCTGTCTATTGCCTGGGTTAAGAAATTGTCCTTGATGCTCTCCAGGAGTCTCCTGGACTGCTTATAGCTTGCCAAGTGGGTTTTCCAGATTGAAGTCCCCTAGCTGGAACAAAGCCTGCTAGAGTGATGCTTCCTGCAGCTGAAGTAAGAAAGTCTTGTCAACAGGCTCCCCTCGATTGGGTGGACAGAAATATACACAAACCATGAAGTTTCCTTTGTTGGCTTTACCCCTGATTTTTACTCATAAGCCTGCTACCGGCTCATTGCTGATTTTCTAAGAGAACTTTGTGCAGTCAAGCCTTCCACCCATCTTTCCTTGCCTGTTCCTTATGAACAGATTATAGCTATCAATTGGAGTGCTCCAGTCATGTGATTTGTCCCACCTCGTTTCAGTGATTGCAATTAGATCATAGATTTCCAGCTGCAAAGTCACTTCCAGCTTTTTCTGCTTATTACTTATCCTACATGCCATTTGATAGATTTTTGTGTGTTCTAAGGATGGAATGATGAGCAATTGATAAATTACTTGGGCATAATTAGAAATAGTTCAAAACTCAATGCAGTGTGAGTGAGCTTTCAGAGGTTAAATTTGGATTTTTAGCACTTTTAACCACTTTTTTTCCTGTCATTTTCCTCATTTAAAGTTCTATGTCACAAGGCATCGCTGTGATGATCCTTGGAACATCACTGTGAGACCTGTCCAATAAAGGGAAAAAGGTTCAGTTCAGGTTATAAGCTTGAGAACATAAACATACATAAACAGATACTGGTTTTCCTTTTGGAAGCTCATTGCTATTAGTAATAATATTTGTAAGGAGCTGCTGAAGAAACTAGGAAGTTGAGTTGCACAGCAAATTCTGGGGATTTAAAGTAACTCAAATTTGTGTTCATTTTAAAGAGAAAAAGTGAAAAAATGATGGCTGACCTGCTGCCAGGGCTTACCTGTTATTCAATAAGTTGATGTACGTCTCTGTGAACTTTCTATATATGCAGTTTCCAAGAAAAAGGATGAGGCATCTGTCCTAGATAAATTTTATTGGAAAAGTGGTACATTCTTTTTGAGACTAGTGATTTGTTCTGCCTTTGTTTACGGTATGGCTTTTTTAGCAGTAATTTATTTCATGCTGCATCCCACTCTTACCGGAAGAATGTATGGTCTCTTAGCCACAGCTTGAACTATAGATGGGTGTCTTCAATTACCCTAAATTATAAAGAACAGCATTTAGTTTTTGGTGGAGTGGTGTATTTTGTCTGTATATGTAGTGACGCAAGATCATTTGCTAGGTGCATCCAGTAGGTTTAACTGTGTGGTCTTCAGGATTGGCTGTGTGTTGTTTTCATTACCAGCAAGCATTACATCTGTCTTGTCAGCTCTGAACTTAAGCAGCTTACTTATTCCTTGCACCTTATCACAGCAGGGCACTTGGCAAGCTGAGAGACTACACTGTCCAAGTCTGACAAATATAAGTCATAAAGCTATGTCAACACCATACGGACAGCACTGCAGCCTACATCATCTTCCAATTTCTCCAGTAGCCTATATGTTACAGAGTGACACTATGACAGAAAGTTCTCTTGGTGGAGAGCCAGTGTTACTGTCTGCTTTTGTTCAGCAGAGAAGGGGAAGTCTCCAAAGGTGCCATAACAAAATCACACATAGATTGGCATGGAGCTCATAAAATGAGTGATGAATATGTTAACTTCATATTGTGCAAAATTGAACTTTGTGAAACTGTGCAGATATAAGGGTATATGAACACAAGTAGATGCCATAGAAAATATCCTACACTGGATTTGAAAAATTATATTTTTCTTTGCTATTTGGACGTTAGAGCAATAGTAGAAGATGTGTTCTTGAGCAAGTAAGGGGCTGTAAATAAAGAAGTCATTACAAATAGAAACTTTTTTTTTAACGACCTTCTTATCCTGAGGAAGAGATAATATGCAGGAACCTTAATTCTGTTGCATGGTGTTCTGTTTGTAATCCCTTAGTTAGAATGGTAGCTGTCTATGTTATCTTTTAATATTAAGGCAACATGTTAGACATAGAAATAATGGCTGGAGAGAGAGATTGGAACATTCAGAAGAATAATTTACATTATGTGATTCTGTATGATATTCAGCTAACCATCTGGTCTATAGCTTGTTAGTTTTCTTCTACAATATTAAAAATAAATTCCTTAATGACAGAGGAATTTAGAGTCTTGCAGCTGGGCAGCACTTGTGTGATTTTGGAGAAATTCCAGATATCTGAGTAATAGGGTTTGACACTTGCAGGAGATGAAAAATTTACTGAATGTGTCACAGAAACGATCTGCCATCCCTTACAGAATCACAGATTTATTTAGGTTGGAAAAGACCTCTGAGATCATCGAGTCCAACCTTTGACCAAACACCACCTTGTCAACTAAACCATGGCACTAAGTGCCATGTCCATTCATTTCTTGAACAGCTCCAGGGATAATGACTCCATCACCAGCCCTTCTCTGTCTGTAAACAGCAGCTCTAGTGGGACATCACCCCTGGTAGGCTCACTTACCAGCTGTGACAGAAAGTTGTCTTCCACACACTCCAGGAACCTTCCAGACTGCCTTCCCTCTCCTGTGTTGAGTTTCCAGCAGACATCTAGCAAATTTAAGTCTCCCACAACAACACGGACTAGTGATTGTGAAACATCAGCCAGCTCATTATAGAATAGTTCATCTGCCTCTTTATTCTGTTTGGGTGGGTTTAGTTTTACTTTGAGTGTTCATTTTCCCGTGTGTAAGCTCAGACATTCTTAGCTGCATTGCTCTTACATGCACACACATGTATGTGCGCAAACACATACCTATATGTAGTTAATATTGGTGTTTAGAATAAGGGAAGCTTAATAAAATCAAATTCCTGTGATGTAAACATTTGTCAGCTCACACAGAGGTAGAACAAGCTGTTTTGCACTGAGATATATATATGTAAAATTATATATATAATATGTAAAATTATCAGTATTATAT
>NW_008688059.1:0-845 GCF_000695815.1 Acanthisitta chloris
GCCGCCCTTTAAAGGCGACGCGGCCTTTGTCCCTTTGTCCCGCGCCCGGCGCTGCCGCCGCCGCCGCAGGAGCCGCAGCGTCTTCGGAGCTGGGAGGGACTCACGGCGATCATCCAGTCCAGCTCCTGGCCCTGCACAGGCCATCCCCGGGAACTACACCACGTGCCTGAGAACGTTGTCCAAATGCTTCTTGAACTCTGCCAGGCTTGGTGCCGTGACTACTTCCATGAGGAACTTGTCCCAGTGCCCAGCCACCCTCGGTGAAGAACTTTTTCCTGATATCTAATCTAATCCTCGCCTGACACAACTTCAGGCCGTTCCCCCGGTCCTGTCACTGGTCTCCCGAGAGATCGGTGCTTGCCTCTCCACTTCCCCTCACGAGGAAGATGTAGATAGCCATGAGCTCTCCCTTCAGTCTCCTTCAGGCTGAACAGACCAAGTGACCTCAGGTGCTCCTTGTATGGCTTCCCCTCTAGATGATTCACCATCTACACTGCTCTCCTTCAAGCACTCACTGATAGCTTTCTATCTTTCCTATATGGTGGTGCCCAGAACTGCAAGCAGGCCCCATGGTGCAGCTGCACCAGCACAGAGCGGAGTGGGACAATCACATGCCTCAATCTGCTGGCGATGCTGTGCCCGATGCACCCCAAGGGCTGCAACCAGGACCCCTGGAGTAAGGTTTCCACCTGCGCTGGGTGGATGCATGAGGGGGTCGGGAGGTGGGCTCACAGTGCTTAAAAGGAACCCTTAAAACCACAATAATTCATGAATGGCTGGTTTTCACACACTGTAATGATTCCTCCCGGGCAGCGCTGGGAGGTGGTGTGGCTGCGGTGGCTTTG
>NW_008688059.1:871-2326 GCF_000695815.1 Acanthisitta chloris
CAGGAACGAGCAGCTTCCCCTGCTGCCCCCGGGGACTCTGGTTTCCTCCTCTACCCTCAGGGCTCTGCGGCTGGGCACCGGTCCTGGCAGGCACCTCGGGGCTGAAGCACTGGACAGAGATGGTTAAAACAGCCTCAACACCTCTCTTAAATGCTTCTTAAAACTGCTCCAAGCAAGAAAAGAACTTGAAAACATACTAACAATCTTGCCTGCTTCTGTAGTGCATTTACAGCAGGATGCATCAAGTGCCTTGCTGACGGCTGGAAGAGGGGTTGTAGGCTTAGTTCATCTAAACGAGTAAGTGACAGCTTCTGATACACACCGAAATGGAAAGGACCCTCTGCCCTCAGCTTGTGAGAGGAGACCCTGGCAGCCCGTGCAGACACAATGGGCCAAGCATGCAGTCAGACCAAGCTTGCACTGGCATGGTAGCAAAAGCACAGATCAGAGAACAAAGTGGTTTCATGTTGTGTCTTCTGCATTACCTGCTTGAGCCTTTCAGTTCATGATGAGATTTAACAATATCAAAATCTGGTTGTAGTTAACACAACTGCACACAAAATGAACAGCTTATCACTGTTTGCTCCAATGGGTCATGTAGCTGTGAACGTGGCAGGGTGACAGTGCTTCAGACGGTCATTACCAGTTTAGTTTAGTCCTTTTCTCATTGTTACGAACTCTAGATCTGTGCTTTTGCTACCATGCAAGCTTTCCATAAAAAGTGCAAGCAAACTATAAGCCTCTGTAATTTCAATAACAAACACGCCTCTGTAATTTCAATAACAAACACCTATTAATAAAGTGTTTAAAATCAAAAGTCTTTGCCCTTTTTTTAATTAAGATTACAGAGGTCTCTGTTCATTAATATGATCCAGAAGGGCAAACATCATGTTTCAAGAGGGGATAATCCCCAAAGTCAGCATGAGCAGCTGCAATCAATCCCTAAGCAGTGTTTCCAAAAAAGTAGTTATGGCAGGTGGACAAAGAAGTTTTTAGAATGGATCCCTGAGATCCTTAGAACCCTCACCATGAAGTATACTGGCTCTCACTGTGAGAACCAGCTCTTTTTCACTTCAGTAGCAAGAAAACAGGAAGTAAATACCAGAAATAGGAAGTGTACTCTTTTAAATAATTCTTGGTGATTAGCAGTTTCACAAGGTCATAAAACTCTCAAAATGAAACGAAAAACAGAAAAATATAAGTTCTTACTACATGCCTGATCTTTGGAAAACAAAAATATTGGGTTTTATACAAAATCAAAGCACAGTAAATCATGTGCAGGCAATATAGTAATTATCACCATTGGAAAAATACTAGGCTTGTCAAGTCCTGTAACTGTGGAAGACATGATGTTGTAATACATGATGCTGTTTTTGCAACAACAGCAAAAAAAGCCAAGAAACTATTCCACACAAGACCATCTCCAAATGTGGAATATTAATCTGTAAAAAAAAA
>NW_008688059.1:2376-5208 GCF_000695815.1 Acanthisitta chloris
TAACCCCTGTCTGCTTTGCTTCCTTACAGGTCAACACCTGGTACACAAAGAATGCTCAGATTTTAATCAAATCTGCAAATAATTGTTGATGCCTTTTTAATCAAGTCTTTCAGCCTTGACATGAATGATGATGACTAAATCAAACATCTTCTGCTGACTCTAAATGAGTTAATTTCTCCCACCTGCAGCATTTCCTCCAAAGCAAGCAGCAAGCTTATTTTAACAGCTGAATTCCTAAATAACAGGTTTGTGAGGGGAAATAAGTGTTTGCTGCAACTGGGGATTTAATGTTCTGCTTTTCAGTAATGATAGGTTTGTTTTGAGAGTTTTTCTGGCCATTGATCATAGTGGCTGTTTGAGTTCTTGGTGAATTACCTTTATTTTATTCTCGTAAAAAAAAAGAAAAAGAAGAAAAAAGCTACTAAGAAAAAAATATTGGCTTTGGAACAGTGGGAAAGGAGCCTTAATTTTTCCTAGGTAAATCTCTGCTGTTACCTTCTGAGTGAGTCATCGATCTCCCCAAGGGATATAGTTCACTTTTGGAGCTCTTAAAATAGATTTTTGTAATGGATTTGTTCCTTCATCAGACACTTTCCTTCTGTAGCTGCCTTAAAAGGGCTTAAATTCTTCTAGTTACTGTCTGATTGCCTCATTTCATATCCCACATATCTTTGGCTGAGAAGAATGTTGAAGCATTAGTTTTTTTCTACAAAAATTTCAGCATGGAGATTTGAATGGGAATGCTGAAAAACATACGCTCGTGCTGGCGATCACATAGGAATTACTAACTGCAGTGGTTGACTCCTCTAGTTAGAAATAGTAGTACTAGCAGGAAACAGTTTGGGGCAAACTCAGTGAGGGACAGCTCTTTAAACCTTTACAGTTCGGCACTTAGTAGTTTGAAAGGTGGATGAAGAAATCTGCAGAAGGGAAAGTTAGCCTATGATATGGTTGGTGGTTTTATTAAAGTGTCAGGAAAGAACTGCTAGACAGTATTTTTGCTTGTGCACTATAACTGGTTTGTTTCTTTTGTGTGTATTGTTTGAGTTGGCATTAATGCTCTTATAACTTTCCATTCTGTTTGGGTACTGGGTTTTTACGTTGAAATTTGGTATTCTAAACACGGGTAACTTCCATCTGTGGTTTAATAAATTACTTTTATTAATTTTAATACATCTATTGATACTGTCACTGCTCAACATCTAAACCCTGTTGTTAAAGGTAACACTTCTTTTGCTTGAATCACTTAAACCCTTGGTGAAAACATGGGGGCTTTGTCTCCACTGCTTAAAACATGTAATTTCACTTTAAAACACAACGGTTGATAAGCTGATGAATGTCTTGTCTTGGAAGCTATCTGAAATAATTGCCAGGTGAGAAGACAGCATTGGACTCCATATGCTGGTTGTAAACCTTTTTCTATCCAGAGCGTTTGCAAAGAGAGCACTAAGTATTAAATTACCTTTTCGGGAAAGAAGAGTGCAGCTTTTGTACGGTCCGTGCTGGAAAGCTTTAACCTTCTGCTGCATCGCCCTGCCCTCTGGTGGGCACTGCTTTCACGTAGACCGGAAGGCTGCCTCTGAGAAAACTTACTTCGTCTAGTTTAAGCAATCTTAATTTTGCTTAAAAAAGCCCAAACCAAATCAACACTCCACAGAATGTATATTTGCTTACTTGTAGTGATTTTCAGAGAAGGTATAGAAGATTTAGCTTAGCTTAGCTTTTCTGCAGTCCTGTGCTAGCAGCAGTGACTTGTCTTGGGACATGAAATAGTAGTATTGATGAGACTGCATTTTATATGGCCCTTTCTTCTTCTCACCATATTTTGGAGATCTCCTTTCATACAGCTGAAGTGAAGGTTAGCATTTTCTGAATGCTAACTCGCCATTTTTTGTCTATTATATTTTTAGGCACATTGAACTCTGCACAGATAGAGTAGCTGTACTATTTAATTCCAAGTTTAAAATTTGCCTTCCAGCCTGTGTTTTCTTTCTGGAAATTCTTGACTATTCTTCTCTAATCTTCATAGGAACAGAGACAGAGAAGTTTCTTCTTCACATTTAAAAGATGTATTTTCTATGTTTCACTAAAGCTTTTCCGCCTTTTTCCCTCTGCCAGGACTTGCACTTTACTTCCATGTGTATTTTCCTTCCAGTTAAGGATATAGAAATCAGTAAAGTGCAAAACACCCTAAAGGATCTAATCTGAATTTCTTACTGTTTCATTTTGAGGCAATCTGATACACATCGTACAGAGATGCAATCTTGTTTTATAACACACTGAGGTTTTTTAAGTATAGACTATGAATCTGATCCTGTAAGCTAGTAGTAGCATAAATAGATGTTATGTAATGGTTCACAAAGTCACCAGGAAGCATCAGGTTCTTATTAGGAAACTGCCGAGAAAGGCTTGTATAATACTACTGAGGGTTTATTTTTCCAAGAAAAAGGGAAACTATGATTGTTGTTTGGAGGGGTTTTTGTCACATTCAGTAAGTGTGACTTCTCATAAAGTATGCTGAAATCTTTTTAAAGTGATTTGTGCACTGAAGATTCAAAATGCAAAATTCACCCAGGAAAGTAATCTGAAACTTCTGCTGAAATTGCAGCTGAATCAGGCTGCCAAATGTGAGCTTATGCTCAGACATATGCAGGGCTGAAATCATAAGATAAAGTGTGTAATATTTGAATTAGCAATACTAAAAATTCCTTGGATGAAAAAAAATTATGAAACCTAAGACAAAGATCTGTATGGTGAATAAGAAAGTGGAAACAAAGTTGAAAAGAGGGTAAATTTCCAAGTTAATTTGGAATGGTGTATTAATAATAATAT
>NW_008688060.1:0-8749 GCF_000695815.1 Acanthisitta chloris
CGCAAGCTGGCTGACTACGTAAGTGCCACGCACCGGGCCAGCCTGCACGGCCGTGCTGCGACCAGGGGAAGGGGGAGGGACGGGCCCTGCCTGCCGTAGTGGGGTTCTGCTTCCTCCTGCCTTGCAGCTGCCCCATGCCCAGGTCTCTGTCTGCAAGCACAGGTCCACTCCAAGGGTCTGAAGCTGGGGATCTACAGCGACGTCGGGAACAAGACGTGTGCTGGGTTCCCTGGCAGCTACAACCACTACGACCTGGATGCCCAGACATTTGCCTCCTGGGGTGTGGACCTGCTCAAGTTTGATGGCTGCAACTCTGGCTCGCTGGAGCTACTGGCAGAAGGTAGGCAGAGGCTTGAAGCAGACATTCCCATGGGGTGGGAATGTTCTGCAGGCAGCAGCAGCAGTTCTAGGCCCAGGGGCTCCAGGGAGTTGCTTTTCCCTCAGTGTATTCATTTAAGGGATTTGCTTACAAAAGCAAGTCCGATGCTTTGTTCGCAAGCCCGAAGTATTGCCGGCCCTAGTGTTTTTACTCACTCAGTCTCCTGGAGCTCTCCTTCACGCACAGCTTGGAAAAGCAGCTCTGGCACAGCAGGGTCTGCATCATGCTACGCACAGACTCATCAGCTGTGTGCTCATCAGCTGTGCAGGCTGCTGCCTCAGCTCTTAATACAGCAGCGTCTTTGCCCTGCTGCAGTGCCTTTACTGAAGAGCCCAAAACGTTTCACACACTTAATCCCTTTGGTGAGGCCATGTCAACAGCCTGAAGCCATAACAGCTTGTGTCAGCCATGGAAAGGGCAGTTATGAGGCCTTTTAACAGATAAAAATGAAAGGAATTATGGCATAAAAATCCTACTGGGGTTTTCATTTTAAAGCACACTGTAAATACTACTTCAGAAGTTATCTGCGTGTAGGTTGGCAAGTCAGCAACTGAAAGCTCAGTAGTCCCCTGTGCTGAGGGGGCTTGGCTAGAGACTCTTTGGAGGCACGGACAAATCCCAGTGCCACAGGAGCAGATTTGTGGGATGATCACCGTAACTCAGAAGGCATTTTTCTCTTGACTGAGCTCTTGCTGCTGGCACAGTCAGCACCACAGTGCTTGGCAGCAGGAGCCCTGCACAAAGTCCTGTCTCTGCCTGGCAGGGAGAACCTGCCCAAGTGACAATCCCATGGAAGACAGATGGTGGGGCATATGCCAACTGCCACAAAGAGGAGCACAGCTCAGCACCGTAAGTGACAGCTGAGCTGAAAGCTCCTGTTGGATCGTATGTGTAACCCAGATACAATCCAGTTGTATGGAAGCAGTTCCAGGGGAGCGCAGACTTTTCAGTCCCTCTCTGCCAATTAAAAGGGACTTAACAAGGCTATCTGGGGACAAGGACAGGAAAAACTAGTGCTTTTGCATTGCTGCACAGTCCATATGTCACAGATGCCTCATGAGAACATACTCTGCAACGTTACCCAGCAAAGCTGCACTGCCTGCTAGATACTGACTTGTGTTTCCCAGGTATCTAGAGGAAAAATGCCACACAGTAAAGCTTTGAACCTCTTCCCATGGCTGTGTGGACAAAGGGATCAGCAGTCTTGGAGTGATAAGCAGACTGTGAGCACCCTTGTCCTCCCTGTGGTGTCTCAGCCACAATGTGTTCAGCCTTGATTTTGCAAGAGTTGAACCGAAGCTGTGACATTGGATTAGTTCTGCTGTGTGACCAAGAGATTGTGTAACCCCTCTCTGTCCTCTTCCTTTAGGTTACAGGCGCATGTCTCTGGCCCTGAACAAGACTGGAAGGAGCATTGTGTACTCCTGTGAGTGGCCTTTCTACCTGAGGCCTGTGCAGCAGGTAAGAACTGTTTCTCAAGGCTTATCCTGGGGCTGAAAGTGGGAAGAACAAGCCTGCAAAACAGCATCCTGAGAAACTTGCTGCTCTCTGTTCTGACAGAGAACAAGACTGTGAGATGGAGGAAAAATATTTTTTCCTCTAGAGCCCTCTAGTGTACCTGAGGTAAGGAATTCAGTAGAATCCTGCAGCATCAAGGCCCAGCCCAGCTGGAGCATGCCAAAAACCACAGCAGCTTCCATCTGCTTTGTCTCCAAGGAACCAAGCAGCAAAACATTGGCAATGCTGACACACAGCCTAGCAGATAGCTCAGTTTTACTCCTCTTCCACACACAGTGCTGCAGACTTAGCCTCATAGGCAGCTCTGGGGACTATGAGAGGTTTTTTGACATTGTCCACACTGTTCACCAGTAGATTTCTGCCTGTGACCCACACACTGTCCTCCACCCACAGCTGCCTTCCTTGTGCCACTGTGACAGGGTGGTGCCATCCCCTCCCACTGGGAGTTAAATGTATTACTCACCAAAGGGAGTAAACCTAAGAAATGGCAGTAATTACTGGGATATTACAGTTGAATCCCACTGTCACACCTTCTGAAAAATTCAGCTGGAAGGAATTTTCTAACAGAGCTGGTGGCCATAGCTCTTCTCCCAAGGGAAGCAATAGTGTTGTCTGGAACACGGCAGACTGGAGTTACATCCTAGGGGATCAGCATGCACTAGATCATCCAGATAGCTGGTGATGGAAGGTTTTATCCTAGTTCTCCCCCAGATTACTCCAAACCTTGTTTACAGTCTTGTTCCTGTACAGCCAAGCACTCTGGCTAATCACAGTCATTGTTTTGGCAGCCCAATTACACAGAGATCAAACAGTACTGCAATCACTGGAGGAACTTCTATGATGTCTATGATTCCTGGAACAGCATCAAGAGTATCTTGGACTGGACAGCACTTCACCAGGACAGCATTGTGAAGATAGCTGGGCCAGGGGGCTGGAATGATCCTGACACGGCAAGTGCAGCACCACCCACCCCACATCAGCAAAAAATCCTTTTCTCACCTGTAGGCTGAGAAGGATGGGAACGAGAGAATTGGGGGAGAAACACTGAGGGGAAGGGTTCTGATGGGACCCTGGAATCGGGGTCTTGGGTCCCAGCTGGGAAGGGAAAGAACTGCAGCTCTGGATAGTACCAAGGAAGCATTGTCTTTGTGTACTGCAGCCTCCACAAGCAGTGGCAGTTCAGAACACGGGTGGCAGTGGGCGAGTGTCTCAGAAGTGCTGATGTCCCACCAGAGGGAAAATCCCTGTGTGTCAGCATTGCAAGGAATACCTGCATTCAAAGGCAGATTCTTAAACACTGTTTAGCCACGTAAGGAGCCTTCTTTACTTCCTCCAGTGGCTCATCCTAAATTGCCACACTAGTCATGCCATGCTCTTCCCAACCAGCTGGTCCTGCTCCTGGAACTCAGCCTATCTGGAGGGGTCCCACCCTCAGCATCCTGTCATTTCCCAGTGTTTGGGGTGATGGTGGCCCAGTTTTTCCTCAGCAGGCAGCATTACCAGGCATTTTTGTTTTCCTGTCATAGCTGGTGATTGGAAACTTCGGGCTGAGCTGGGATCAGGCTGTGACTCAGATGGCCATGTGGGCCATTATGGCAGCTCCTCTCTTCATGTCCAACGACCTGCGGCACATCAGTCCCGAGGCCAAGTGGCTGCTCCAGAACAAAGAGGTCATTGCCATCAACCAGGATCCACTGGGCAAGCAGGGATACCAGATCACCAAGGTACAGCAGTTCTGGGCTGGGAGTGCAGTGTGGGGCACAGGCAGTGTCCTGAGAAAGGGGACACAGGAGGTGGAGGGGGCTGCTCAGTGTATGGGAACAGGAGCTTGGTGAGTCTGTTTGCTCCTGAAGCCTGCTGCAAGAGGCATGAAGAGCATCACTTCAGCATCCCTGAACCTGAGCCCTGGCTTTATTTTCTCCTTGGCAGGACAAGAGCTTTGAGCTGTGGGAGCGGCCCCTGTCTGGCCGAGCCTATGCTGTGGCAGTGCTGAATCAGCAGGAGATTGGAGGACCCCGGAACTTCACCTTTTCTCTCACTTTCCTTGGCAATGGGTTGGCCTGCAACCCAGCCTGCTCCATCCAACAGGTCCTGCCAGCCAGCAGGGACTGTGGGATGTACAGCTGGACCTCTTCCCTGCGTGTGGAGGTGAACCCCACAGGCACTGTGCTGCTCAAAGTCGTGGCACTATAGGAGGCACAAAGACAATCTTTTCTTAAGCCTTAGATTCTATCTGAACTTCTGGCAGGAATTCTGTCTCCTGCCCCCAAGCAGGTGCCTTTGTTCTCTCCTCAGGCATTCATTACTTGAACCTTCAGCCTAATGTGACAAATACCCATCACTCCAAGAGGTAACAGGCAAAGGAGCACTGCTCTGTTGTTTACCTTTTCTCTAGCATCCCACTCAACTCCTTCTCTAGGGAGCAGAAAGGGCTCTCAGCAAGGCAGCAACTCCTGTTCATGCTGTCACTACCAAGCAAGGAAAGGCAAAGGATACACATGCAGTGTCTTACAGCTCACCTTGAGCATTTCAGGACAACAGGGATACACAGGCTGGCCACCTTGCTCCCACTTTTCCAGGCTGGGGCACAGAGTCCAAAAGCTGCTCTTAGCCTGCTGAAGACACCCAACACTTTTATTCAGAGCATGGACATGTCCTTCCACCTTCTGACAACTGAGGGACTTGCCTAAATCACTGCACTTAGCAACTTTCTTGCCAGCTGCCTGCTTATTATAAATGTGGTGAAGTATCATGCCTTAGGACTCAGCCTTTGAGTTTATCCTCATCACAGGCATCTTCCTCTCACCAGTGGCTGTCATTTCCCTTTTGATGAAAGCTTCCTCTCCAGCTGTCATGTGGCCACTGGAAGTCCCTTCTCCTGAGCTGCCTTCCAGAAATACCTGTGTGTTTGCTTCCCACTGCTGGCAGCAGCCTTTAGGTTGGATGACGCAGGTCTTTCTGAGACTGGAGGTGGTCAATAATCACTTGTGCAACCACCATGTACAAATATGTTCTCCTCTGACTGCTACACAATCAGGATTTATTCATTTGTTGTTTCTGTGATTAAACACTTTGATTAAAAGTCCCTTAAAAAGGCCAAGCGTTTTTGTACTTATACTGTACAGGAGGTACAGCACATTATCTTAAGTAAATCAGGTGTTGGCAAACAGTCCAGTTTGTTCCAGTCACTGAAGTTTTTGTGGACTTTGTCATGATTACTACAAACAGCACTCAGTGAGGCTGACATGTAGCCATAGTCCATCCCACATGCCACAGCCACTGTTGTCCGCTGAAGTTTGAAATGCCTTAGCAGCCACATCAGCATTGCATTCCCAGCACCTGCTGACAGCAGACTTCCTACTCACTGACAGCTGCTGCCTCATGGGGATGATCCCATCCTGGAGGCTGTCCTACAACCTTCCATGCTTCTGGTTGCTGCCTGTCAGTCTCTGCTCATCTGAAACTTCAATGCTGTGCTTGGACTCCTCCTTTCAAGGAAAATGCTAAGAGCCAACAGCAGACCAGGGGGGAGGCACCTGAGGCCTGTAATACCATGTGGAGTAACCAGGAGGTTCCTGGAGGACCCATGGGCATGGAGCTGTCCCCCCACCTCCCTGAGCTGCCATGGCACTCCACTTATGAGCTACAGCACCTAATTATCAAATCAGGCACCTGACTAAAGGTGCAGGTACCAAACCCACTAGCTGCTCCAAGGCCTCTGCTCCTAAAGGCAGTACATCTGTACCCTGCATGTGAAAAGGGCCCACAGCCAAGGGCAGGGGCTGTTCAGGGCAGTTCAGGTTACTCTGGTCCCCACAGTGGTGAAACCATTGTTGAGTAAAGCAAGTCTTAGGTCCCTCTCTCAGGCAAGGGCTTGGAGGGGGAAAAGCCCTGCTCAGGCACCTGTGCTGATGTTCTATCAATTACTGCTTCATGTACCAACAATTCAAACTCACCGCAGCATTCTTGAAATGAAACCACTGTAACAGAGATGTGAACAGCTTTGCGTGAAACAAGTGCAGTAGTTTAGAGCAGGCCCTTTTCACCTAACGTGAGAGCTCATAAACAAGCCTGGAGTAAAGCAGCAGCACAGCATTCACACACACAAGTCACTGGTGCAAATACCCATCAAAGCCATTCCAAAATACCTCTCAGTAACACAGGAAGGAGACCTCAGATATCAGCAAGGCTCTTTCAAAAGCCTTCAGGTTACAAATTTTCTTAGTAAGCAGTTCTGCAAGCAACACCTTCTGCTGTGATGTACTCCCAACTCCCACCTCACCAACACAACATGCACAGAAACAAGCAATGGATCACTCTAAATACTTTAATGTGGTCCGTGAGGATGAGCAGGACAATGCTCAGAACTGGATCACTTGGCCCTGGAAGAAGGAAGAGACAGAGTGAGTTTACTCACCACTGAGTATCACTACCCTTTCTCACCTCTCATCGTACACCAACCTTTCTCTTCTTGTCTCCTCCCAGTTCAAAGTGTTTGCATCTCTTAATTGCCAGCATTCTCTTGGACCTGCAGTTGGGCTCCACACACTCCAGCCTCAGCACAATCTTCTTGGTGGTCTTGGCCTGGGAGGAGGAGCAAAGTGTGTCAATGAACCAAACACCCCAAGCAGGCAATGCATCCCTCAGGAACAGCCTGTTACCTTCACTCCTGAACATACAGCAGCTTGTTCACAAAGTGTAAAGAGAGACACTACGAACAGAGCTAGGCTCCCTCCACTGAGAATAAGAAGGCACCTCAAGGATCAGGACAGGATAACAGTGGATCTGTATCCTCACAATAAAGGACAATGGGAGAAGCACTCAGTGAGGCAGGGCTGGTCCCTGCAGGGATCAGCCAGGCTGGAAAAGTCTGTGCCAGTGAAGGCACCGAGCAGCAAGCACTGCCATAGCGTGGGAGAACAGAGTGACTGCTCAGAAGTCCAGCAGAAAACTGGGCAGAAGAAACTCCTGGAAGCAGCACTGACACACTTTCCCTGAAAGGAGCAGTGACACAACGGGCTCAGTGCAGACCCACAGCTACTGAGGAGTCAGATGAAACCCAAAGGACTGCAGAGGGAAGAATCCAAAGCTATGAGGCTGATGAGGCTGCTGAGGCAGCTGGACAGGGCTGTAACCACCAGCTGAAAGCCTCAGTCAATCATACATACAATGCTGACTGGGAAAAAACAGGAATGGGGATGGCAATGTACAGAGGGAGAGTGCCAAACCATGAGAGCAATGCAGCTGCTTTGTGTCCCTGCTTGCAGAAGCATTTTCTGTGAGGTTTCCCCACTTTCTGGCAGAAAGTCAGCCTGAAAACCTGCTGCCTCATTTGTTTCTTCTTGCTGGAAGCCTTCCTGTCCATCTCCAGCAAAACACCAAGCGAGCCAAGCAGCTCTGTGGGCATACCTAAACAGTTCACTCAAAGTAACAAATCGACCCCATGGGTTTTGCTGTAAGTCAGTCCCAGAGGGTTTGCCCTCCCCTGGGTGCATGTGCACCTGGAGGCTCACAGATGCACTGGGACTGCAGTTCCAGGTACCCACACTGCAGACTCTGCAGCTCATGCAACAGGATGCACTGCTACTCTACTCTGAGACTCTCAGGAAAGCTCTAACACAGCAGTTCTCATTCCCTTGCTCAGTGATATGGATTTCCCTGGAGACAGTAGGCTGCAGGAAAATGTGTCCTGCAGTACCCCCAAGAGCTCACACACTTGGCTATCACACTGCCAGGGTTAGACTGGCTATCAGGGAAGAAATTTTCCCCACGAGGATATTGAGGCACTGGCACAGGATGCCCAGAGAAGCTGTGGCTGCCTCATCCCTAGAGGTGTTGTAGGCCAGGTTGGATGGGGCTTGGAGTAATCTGGTGTAGTGGAAGGTGTCCCTGCCCACAGCAGGGGGTGGGACTGGATAATCCTTAAGGTCCTTTCCCAACCCAAACCCTTCCATGACTCTTACACTCCCCACAGCACTGCTAGCACAGAGCTGCCCTAACACAGCAGAGCACCACGAGGCTGCAGGAAGCTGAGGAATCCTCCCTCAGCTAGGCAAGTGGGCTGCCAAGGAAGTTTCCCATCCTTGTCCCAGGAGCAGCACTCACTCAGTCACTCACCTTTTTCCGGAAGATAGGCTTTGTCTGGCCCCCATAGCCACTCTGCTTCCTGTCATAGCGCCTCTTTCCTGCAGGGAGAAATGCCTCTGTTCGGGCAACAGCTCAAAGAATGCTGCAAGCCCAGCTGGCACATCCCACAGCCCAGCAGAGCTCAGCCTGCCCCTGCACAACCCACCACAACCAACACCTCAGCCCACAGCCTCCCCATCCTGCTGCCCCAGCAGTGGGACCTTTCCCCCTCTGCGCAAAGCCAACACGCACACGGGAGGAAGGACTTGACTGATGCAGAGTTCTGTGCTGGGTGGTAAATCCACAATGCCAGGCCGAAGATAAGAGCATATTTATACAGTATAATTAATGCCCACCGCGAGTGGCTGAGCTGCTGCTGGCTTCACTGTCACCTCGACCCAACGCACCCTGAACTCACAGCCCGTGCTCAGGGCCCTTCCAAGTCGTGCTTTTCAAACTATAACGAGTTCACCACTTCCTAAGTCAGCTAAACGTTTCTATACCGAAACCGGTTTGGGCTGACATTAGTCCTTTTCCCTTTGCTTGTTGTTTTAGTTCCCCTCCACAGCTCAGGCCGTTCTCTTCCCCATACCCCTGTCCCTACCCTGCGCGTAGAGCGAGTCCTTCCCCTTCTTGTACTGCGTCACTTTGTGCGGCTGGTGCTTCCCGCACTTCTTGCAGTAGGTCCGGCGGGTTTTCGGCACGTTCACCTGCGGGGACGGGGAC
>NW_008688061.1:0-1111 GCF_000695815.1 Acanthisitta chloris
CTCCCGCGCCGGCGCACCCTGTGCCAGGGCGGCCCGTGGCTCTGCCCTCCCAGCCAGAGCAGGGCTCTGCTGCCTGCCTTGGCACCCTGGTGACACTGGGGGATGTGGGGCAGGAATCGCACTGCCCAGGGCGGGTTAAGCCAGGGAGTCCACACCCAGCCAAGGGTCTGTGTTTCTGGTCCTGGCCGCCTGTGGTCAGGCGACACACACACCTCCCAGGTTTTGCCTTGTTGGTGTGATGCTGCCTCCTCGCCATCCCACTGCTTTCCTGAGCTGGAAAATCCCAACGATTGTGACCAAAGGGTGGTTGGGCTGTTCTGGTGCCACAGCTGAGCCTGTTCCCACCCTGTGCCGCACCAACTTGGCAAGTGTGGAAGGGCTGAAACCCAGTGCCTGGGATGATGGGATGGAGGGATGGTGGTCCTGACTGTGTGCTGCTGCCACTTCAGGGCTCGGCTTGGCTCCAGTTGCTCTCCTGCCCCAGCAAATGCCCCAGCATGTCCCTGGTGGGAATTTGCCCATGGAGTTGGGCCGAACCAGAGGGACCACGTGTGGATGTGGTGTGGGGCTGGAGGGTGATGGGACTGGCACAGAGAGGAGCTGTGCTGTGCTGACTCAGCATGCCTGCTGGCAGGCAAATAAATCTCCTGTGGGCAGTAATCCCCCTGACAGCCCGGGAAGCGCCGCTGGAGCGTGTTGTAGCCGTCTTGGGGCACCTACTGTCATCATAGCGTTTGCCGTTGGCCAGGCTCCGAGAGCTGCTCCAGGCCCTGATGGCTGAGGGTACTGGGGGGTTATGGAGCATCCCAAGATGCCCCAGAGCTGGTGCAGGGCTTGGGGTGGAGCTCACAACTGGCCAAGGTGCAGTGAGGATGTGGGGCTGGCGGGTTTGGGAGGGTTCAGCACTGCAGGAAAGGGAGCAGGTCCAGAATTTCCCGCAGACCCACTGTCCCACAGCCTGGGGTGAAGCCAGGAGTGTTGGGGGGTCCCAGTTTCCATCCCTTCCCCTCTGCCAGCATGGCCACGTCCTCCTCACAGCCTGGTGCCAGCAGCTGGGTTAATGCCGTTTGTTTTAATTACTGGAGCGAAGGAAAATTCCAGCGTAGGCAAA
>NW_008688061.1:1140-2203 GCF_000695815.1 Acanthisitta chloris
GACTATCCATGGGCTCCCAGGCTCCCATCCCAGCTGTGCCAGGGTGTCCCTTGGTCAGGCCACCACATCAGCCACCACGTCCTTCATGTTTCTGAGATACCTGTGTGGTTGTTGTGTGCTCCTTGCCTGTGCCCACCCTCAGCCATCCCTGCTGCCATCCCTATGGCAAAGGAGGGTTTTTCCAGGCTCCTTGTGCCCACTCCCAGCCATCCCTGCCTCCATCTCTATGGCAAAGGAGGGATTTTCCAGTCTCCCTGGTCTGTGTGTTCCCATGCTTATGGGTAATGGGGGATTTGGCACCCTGGACTGGTTGAGAGCAGGGGGATGCCAAGACAGCTGGTGCCAAACCTCTCTCTGCTCCGAGCCCTGAGCATCCTCCATGCCAAGCCCCTTTCCCTGTGTCTCCAGGGGCTCAGCAGTGGTGTCTGTGCTGTGCCAGCTTTTTGGGGCTGCAGGGTGGGGTGGGCAGAGCCAGACCCCATGTCCCATGGAGCACCCTCTGCCTGCTCCCCCCGCCAGGGCCGTGCCCTGCGCGGGGCTCTGCTCCTCTGCCGCTCCTCTCCAGAGCCAAAGCTCCTGGTTTCATAACGCCGCTGAGCATTTTGGATATAAATAGGCCTCCCTGCTCGCGCTGCCTCTCCCGCTGTTACGTAAACGCTGCTGTGCCGCCTGTGAGAGCCTCGGCGCGGCCGGTGCCATGTGCCCGGCATTGCTCTGGCGTGGCACTGCCCCCGGCGCGGCATTCCCGGTGTCATTCCAAGGAGACATCCCTGCCTGGGCCCCTGCCAGGGCAGGGCTGGACATTCCCCCCAGGCACCAAGGACCAAGGTTGCCCCAGTCCCTCGGGTTTGCTGGGATGCCACTGGAGCATCCCTGCCAGCATGACATGTGCCTCAGAGTCCCCACTCAGGGCTCATTTAGAACACTAAGCACAAGAATTTGGTTTAAATAATCAATTGGATCTTGCTTTGCATGTTTTAGTATTATTCTTTATTATTATGATGCATTATTATAATGCTAATAATTCTATAATCCAAATAGAATATATAATTATATAAAAATG
>NW_008688062.1:0-1750 GCF_000695815.1 Acanthisitta chloris
GGAAAGCAGAGCCGGCTGAGTCACCAGCATGAACAATACTGGCCCTCTGCCTCGCTTCCCCTCACACACCCACCCTGCTCCCCACCACCCTGGTCGCAGCCCCCTGCCTGCTCCTGGCACACACCCCTGGGTTGAGGATGCTCACAAGGTCAGGGTTTGGGGTGCTGCACCCATTGTGCCAGTTCACCATGGGTGTTAGCTGCACTGGGGTCCCTATCCCAAACCTGCACAACGTTGGGCACATCCCAGGCATGGGCCACCCGCCGATAAGGCGCCGGGATAAGGCAGTGCGGCCACGGAGCTCGGCAGGCACCGTGGTCCGGAAGGCTGCAGCCAGGGAGCTGTGCAGATTGCTGTGGACTCGTAGGGCTGCCCGTTAGGCTCTTGGCAGGAGAACTGTTTATTTTGTTGGCCGAATATCTCTGCAAACTTCCTGATTTCCTTGCGGCCGGTGAGGCAGTGATAGGGCTGGCGAGGCCGTTGCCGGCCCTGCACTCGGCTCTGGCGAGGAGAGCTGTTATCTCCGATGCGCAGCGGGCAGGGAAGAGGTGGAGAAAGGGAAATGAAATACAACAGAGGTGGCACATTTTTTGCTCTTGATAACAAACCCTGCTTTTAGCCTGGGAACTTGGAAACGATGCAGGTGGCCAGAGACAGCCGCAACGTCCCCTGCTGCTGCGGCGCATCTGGACCTCGTAACGAATCCCAGGCCTCACCCGGCGCGAGGCTGTCGCTCCCCACGGCATGGCCTGGCATGGCCCAGATCAGCACTGAGCTCCATGTGGCCAGAACCCCACACTGGGGCATTTAGGCCCTCGGGGATTCTGAAAGCAGCCCCAGGGCTTGGGTCTCCATCCAAGCCATGTGTTAGAGCGAAGAGGCTGCACTGCATTGCCTCCCGCTAGCTCAAATTGATTTTTGCAGGGATGTAAGGTGTTGGAAGTGCAGTGCAAGCTTATTAAATTCCCACTGTTATTAAAGAGCTCTGTGCAGGCAGTTGCAGCTTGTGGGATGAGGAGGACCAGCAAGCAGCAGGTCCCCAAGATTTGTGAGGGGGAAGGGGAATGTGAACCCTAGGGCAGCTCAGATGATTTTGCTCAGCATCTCCCAGTGAATTCCCACTGGCCAAGGATGAGGCTGACAGGATTTGCCACTAGTGCTGCTCGCACAGGAGTGCCAGCAGCAGCTCCATGCACCCCAAAACACCAACTGCCAGAGGCAGGGCAGCACGTGGCCATCTCTGCTTTGCAATTAAAACACTTCCCAGACTCTCCATGGCAAAGAAAAGCTGGAAACTTGGCCCTCAGCAGACCTAAAACCTTGAGGCACCAAGAGGAATAGTGCTGTATCCCAAAGCCTCCAATTTTTTAAGCCAAGCTGGTGATTTTTCAGAGCCAGTGGGCACGGGGTGAGCAGGATGATAAGCAGCAGGGGCTGGTTTCCCTTTGCATGCCACAAAGCAGGAACGAATCTGTCAGCAAGGAAAACAGGATTTTAGTTTTTTTCCTTTTAATGCAAGACACATTTTTTTCTATTCTTTATGGAAGTTGTGGGAAAGCCACAAAGCCACTGGATCTGCTTCCTGGTGGTGGTGGCTGAGGGGCTGCTCCTTCCAGCTGTCAGCTGGGGAAGCAAGGGACTGGGTTGGTTGTGGGACGGGTGACCTCGGGTCTGGGGGCGCCCAGGAGTGGTCACAGAGGGAAGCCAGGCACAAATGAAGCCCCTTTCCTCCGAAAGGCTGGCGAGAGGC
>NW_008688062.1:1862-2187 GCF_000695815.1 Acanthisitta chloris
TGCATTCCCCAATGAATTAACGTGCAGGAAAATCCAGCACCAGGGTCCTGCTGCAAGAAAAATGCCTAGGGAAGAGCACCAGGGGCTGCAGCCTGGCTCCTGGAGCTGACTCTGGGGTGGATTTAGGCACTGAGATTCAGCCACTACATCATTGCTCGCAACTAGGGTGAGGGGACCATCCACGGTCACACCAGCCAGGAAAATGAGACCATCCATGGTCACACCAGTCAGGGCAGTGGGACCATCCATGGTCATACCAGCCAGGGTGATGGGACCATCCATGGTCACACCAGCCAGGGAACTGAGACCATCCATGGTCACACTG
>NW_008688062.1:2212-2597 GCF_000695815.1 Acanthisitta chloris
CCTGCAGGGATACTCTGGGCAAATGGGTCCTCATGAAAATTGAGGTCTACACAGCAGTCTGAGGCTTTGCATTGCTGCATCTGCACCTGGCCACACACTGTCCCCAAGCTCCGCTTGACAGGCACTGCTGGCACAGCCATCTGGTGAGGACTCAGAGTCACCCAGGGATGCTCTCTCTGCTCCCTGAGAGGGAGCTGATAGAGACTGAGAAACGCAGACGGACAGACAGACTCGCTGGGGATGACACAGGAAACCTGTGGCACGCCCGGGCTGAGCGCCGGCACGGCTCGGTGCCTTCACCTCCAGACACCCTCCCGTGAGAGCCGGTGGAGGCAGGACCCCCGCGGGGCACGGCACGGCGCGGCGCGGTGGACGGGCTGCGGGT
>NW_008688063.1:0-13686 GCF_000695815.1 Acanthisitta chloris
CCTCTCCCCGATCCCACTCAGGTTCTCCTCGGGACCCCTTAGCCCCCTCGAGCCCCCTCTGGGTCTCCCCGCTCTCCTCTCGCTGCCCCATCCCCCCATCTGCGGTCCCTCATTCCTTTAGAATTTCCTCTCATTCTCTCTCATTCTCGTGCCCCTCTGCCCCTCCCCCAGGCACCCTCTGACCATCTTTCCCTCTCCCCCCACAGCCCGCGGATGAGAACATCCGGCTGCACAAGGGCGATGGCCCCAAGAAGCTCACGGTGGAGCACATCTACCAGAAGAAGACACAGCTGGAGCACATCCTGCTCCGGCCAGACACCTACATCGGCTCTGTGGAACAGGTCACACAGGTGAGGGGCAGGGGCTGAGCCCCCCCAAGACCCTCGGGGCAAGAAGAGGCCATTAACACCTGTTTGTAAAGTACAAAACACCTGTTTACAAAGCACAAAACAGCAGGTAAGGGGCAGGGGGCACAGGGCTGAGCCCTCCTAGACCCTCGGGGCAGGAAGGGGCCATTAACAGCTGTTTTCAAAGCACAAAACATCTGCATATCGATCACCAAACATCTGATCAACCACAGACCACCTGCCCTACCAAGGGATGGCACTGGCAGAGGTTGTGCCCAGGCACTCATGAGTTTCTTCCCTCTCTTCCAGCAAATGTGGGTGTTTGATGAAGGTGTGGGCCTCAACTGCAGGGAGGTGACCTTCGTGCCTGGCTTGTACAAGATCTTTGATGAGATTCTGGGTAAGGTGCCAGAGGTGTTGGGTCAGGGAGTGACAGGTTGTTAACTGGAGTTGAATGTCTAAGGAACTGGAACTGGACAAGAGTCCAGCTCGTGAACATCAGGAGTTGGACTAGATGATCCTCAAGGGTCCCTTCCAACTCTGTATGTTCTGTGACAATAACTTACCAAGAATAGCCATTCATGGACACAAAAAATGCCCCAATTTTAGAAATCTAATTGCAAACCTGATTTTGTTCAGCCCAAAGTTCTCCTGTTTATTTTTCAGATTAAGCTTAACCTTAGAGGCCATTTCCAACCTTCACAATTCCATGATAACTTATAGCACATACCAAGATGATTATTAGTAACATTGCACTTGATTTTTGTGTTCATTCTACTGAAACACTTCACAGTTAATAGCTTGTCTTGGCTGAGAACGTAATAAAAGCAACAATATTCTCTTTGCTTTCTAGTCAATGCTGCAGACAACAAGCAGAGGGATAAGAATATGTCATGCATTAAAGTGACAATTGATGTGTAAGTTTTGTTTCATTGTTTTTTCCTTCAGCTGTTGGGCAGACCTGGGCTGGGGCTGGAGGGCTCTGACCTGAGTTAGCCCAAATTTCATCCACCAGTTGTGAAATCTTGCCTTTCTCTTTGCTTAGTTCCTCACTCCCTCACAGGGGGATGATTGGAGAACCAGCTGCTGTTTTCCATCTCTTCCTTTCCCCCTTTCTATCCTTCGTGAGCACAGACACCGGTTTGGTGTGTGGTGGTCCCTTTCAGCGCTGGAATCTGCGGCTGTGGGAGTTGTGTGTGGCCTGTCCCCCCTCTGCTGGCAGCTCTGTACTCACTGAGCACAGAGGAAATGGTGCCTCCCCCAGAGCCTTTCTGTGACCTGTCTCACAGCTCACTCACAGCCTTAAAAACACACTTTACGTGTTGGATTTTTCCCCCCTCCAGAGAGAATAACATAATCAGTGTGTGGAACAACGGGAAAGGTATCCCAGTTGTGGAACATAAAGTGGAGAAGGTCTATGTGCCTGCCCTGATCTTTGGACAGTTGCTGACATCCAGCAACTATGATGACAACGAGAAGAAAGTCACAGGTGGGGAAGGCTCGGATATCCACTAATTCCTGAGCAGCCTTAAATGTGTGACCTGAGCTATAAGAGGAGGAAGGAGTTCCTTGGTGCAGTGAGGAAGCAAAGAGGGAAATTTGGATGAGGTGTTGGGAAGGAATTCCTCCCTGTGAGGTGCTGAGGCACTGGCACAGGTGTCCCAGAGCAGCTGTGGCTGCTTCATCCCTGGGAGTGTTCCAGGCCAGGTTGGATGGGGCTTGGAGCAACCTGGGCTAGTGGGAGGTGTCCTTGCCCAGGGCAGGGGTGGGAATGGATGAGCTTTAGTGTCTTTCCAACTGAAACCATTCCATGATTCCATGGAAATAACATTCTGAGTCCACCAGAGAAGTCTCTGTGCTCTGTTTTATGGTACAACAGGGAGAATGGGAGACATTGTCTTTGGACACTAACCCAATGAAATCTGGGTTTGTCCTCTCATACTGAGCTTGGAGGGTATTGCTGCCTACTGACAGATGTTCTTGGGTTGTGCTGAAGTGTCCAAACTCCATTTAGTCTGAGATTATTTAGACAGTTTTTGGCAAAGGTGATAACACAAATCTCTGTTCCTTCTAATTCCAGGTGGGAGAAATGGTTATGGAGCCAAACTGTGCAACATCTTCAGCACAAAATTTACTGTGGAAACTGGATGTCGTGAATACAAAAAGTTGTTCAAGCAGGTAAGACACTTCTCATTTCAGGAGGTTTTCAAATCCTCAGGTTTCCTTCCACAAATCCAAGCACACTTTGCATTCAGTGCACAGTGGTTGGAGTAAATTTGACCCACAGTTACTGTGCCACAAAATAGAAGTCAAAGGAGTAATGAAATGAGCAAACAGCATCTGAATCTGTTTTTTGTCAGAGTTTTTGTTTAATTTGAAGGTCTCTATAGCTCAGAAATCATCTTACTGCTTTTAAAGGCTGTGGTGTGTGTTTGACCTGCACCTCACCTAAGCTCCTTTCCTTAGACCTGGACAGACAACATGGGAAAGGCTGGAGAAATGAAGCTGAAATACTTTGATGGAGACGATTACACCTGTGTCACCTTCCAACCTGATCTGTCCAAGTTCAAAATGACCATTCTAGATAAGGACATTGTAGCACTGATGTCTCGAAGAGCCTATGATATTGCTGGATCCACAAAGGATGTCAAAGTTTTCCTGAATGGACAGAGACTGCCTGTAAGTGAGCGTGGAAGGAAAACACTAATAGCTGCATTTCAGACATTGGAATGTTCTGCCCAGGGAGGTGGTGGATTCACCATCCCTGGAGGTTTTTAAGATGAGACTGGATGTGGCACTTTGTGCCATGGTCTGGTAACCACAATAGAGTTGGACTTGACCTTGGAGGTCTTTTCCAACCCGGTTTATTCTATGATTATAGTGCCATTTAGACTGTGAGATTCTGTTGTAGCCGTTTCTGTCATCACACACAGCCAAGGGGCACACAGAGGAGGGATTTCTGTGTCAGCTTTGCAGGGGGGTGTGAGTTAAGTCCTTCTGGGAGCTGTTACCAACCAGTTGTCTCCTCTCGTGCATGTGCAGGTGAAAGGATTCCGCAGCTATGTGGACCTCTATCTGAAGGATAAGGTCGATGAAACTGGGAATGCACTTAAGGTTATCCATGAGGAAGTCAATTCCCGGTGGGAAGTGTGTTTGACTTTGAGTGAGAGAGGCTTCCAGCAAGTCAGTTTTGTCAACAGCATTGCCACCACAAAGGTAACTTCTTGGTGTACTGAGTCAAACAAGTGCCATGTTCTTCATGGTTAGTGTTCTTGGCTATTTTCAGATCTTTGTTAGTGAGAAATACTTCAGGTTGCCAAGCCTGTGCTGAAAGTTGGAAATAGGTATGTGTATTCTGGGGGTTTTAATCCTCACCCCAGGTCCTTCTTCCATTCCTAGGGTGGCAGACACGTTGATTACGTAGCTGACCAGCTCGTGACCAAAATCATTGATGTGGTGAAAAAGAAGAACAAAAATGGAGTTGGGGTGAAACCTTTCCAGGTACAGTGTCAGAATTTCCCCAGGGAAACACAGCTCCAGTGTTTCTGCAAATTGTAACTCCACCTTAATCACTTGCTGATTAATAACTCATTGCCATTGTACAATTGGCCATGAGTTGCCAGTTGTACTGTATTGCTAATTACAGAAGTCTGACATTGTCCACTTAAAGCCAATTAACCTCTCTTTGCTTGGCTGATGTGTTTTGCAATCCCTCTGAGTCAGTGTAGGTGCACTAAACTCACTGTTAGAGAATGCCTATTTAGGCTGAGATGCAATTCCCTGACATCCCAAATCATCCCAGATGTTCCTTAGCCATCCTAAATCCTTTCAAACCATCCAGGAGCATTCCAAACCCTGCAGTGATCGCTGAGCCTCTCCTCAGTGATGGATGGGTGAGCTGAGACTGTGCAGTGTGTGATGCTGGTTGTGTTTAACTACAGGTGAAGAACCACATGTGGATTTTTGTGAATTCCTTAATTGAAAACCCAACCTTTGACTCTCAGACTAAGGAGAACATGACTCTGCAGGCAAAGAACTTTGGCTCCACCTGCAAACTGAGTGAAAAATTCATCAAGGGTGTAAGTACTGGTGTACACAGACAACCAAGGTGTCTGTAAAAGTGTTTAACAGAGAATTCTGCCGTTGTTGAGGCTTTTCCCACAGCTGTTTGGGGGTTTGTCTTGCAGGCAGTTGGCTGTGGCATTGTGGAAAGTATCCTAAACTGGGTAAAATTCAAAGCTCAGAGTCAGCTGAATAAGAAATGTTCAGCAGTGAAGCACTCCAAGATTAAGGGTGTTCCTAAGCTGGATGATGCCAACGATGCTGGTGAGTGTCTGACATCCTTTGCAACCAAGTCATCAAAAACACCTAAAATTTGTTTGGTAAATGAAAGGTTTTTCTCCTAAGGAAACGTGAGAAAACCTGGAATTAGACTTTCACCCATTTCACAGTCTTGTGTACTATGTTTATCCCCATTTACTGTGTGCAGTGCGACAAAACCTGTGTGTCTGAGCAGATATTTCTCCTCCCTCAGCCATGAATGCTCAGGCTTGGATTTCAGTTCTTAATTAGAAAACTGACTCAATTTTCTTCTTCTTTAGGCAGCAAACATTCTCTGGATTGTACACTGATCCTGACTGAGGGAGATTCAGCCAAAACTCTGGCTGTGTCTGGTCTGGGAGTGGTTGGGAGAGACAAATATGGAGTGTTTCCTCTTCGTGGGAAAATGCTCAACGTCAGGGAAGCCTCTCACAAGCAGGTTGGTAGGAGAGTGGGTACAGCTCCGTGTGGGAAGGTGTGGTGTGGTCTGTGGAACGAGTTGGTGCAGCTGCACACCTGGAGCACTGCAACTCCTGGGAGTAGTGTCTTAATCACCTGAGTCTCTCTCCCCTTGAGCCTGGCTGAGTGGGAATATTGGCTCAGTCCTCTTATCCGAGGGGATAGTGTTGGTGGTGTGGACTGGGAAATGTTTGGAATAATCTACAATGCTGTAACCATTAGAAAAAAGTTTCTAAACAGCAAAAAAAAATCACTGACGTGACAGAACTCAGTCAGCAATTCACTTGTGGATAATTTTAGCCTTTCTTGGCTACATTTTGAATGGGAAGATGAGTTTTTATTCCGTGTGATCTCTTTCAGATTATGGAAAACGCCGAAATCAACAACATCATCAAGATTGTGGGTTTGCAGTATAAAAAGAACTACGAAGATCAAGAATCCTTAAAAACTCTTCGCTATGGAAAGATTATGATCATGACAGATCAGGTTAGGTTCAGCCAAACTGAAGATTGGGACAAGAGAATGATTAACACTTTTCTCCCACTGCCATTGTTGTACTCAATTCTGTGTCTGTTTCTTTTTCTCATTCTGTATCTTAGTGGGTCACAATGTCTTTTCAGCCACAAACCAAAACAGGTAAACTAGAGGGAGGTGGAACACCACCAAATAGCTAAGGACTGTCCTTCCAGACTGCTGGTTTGAGGTCCTTGACACCTTTTTCACTTTTCTGTTTCTCTTCAGCAGTTAAACAACACATGGTCACGTTTTTAGAGGTCAAAATTAATAGGTCACTTAGGTGGAATTATGGAATCATTTGCTGTTAAAACAATTGTCAATCCCATCATAATCCCTGATAAAATATGGCTTTTTTTTTCCTTTTTAATTCAGGATCAGGATGGGTCACACATCAAAGGTTTGCTGATTAACTTCATCCATCACAACTGGCCTTCTCTTCTGAGGCACAACTTTTTGGAGGAATTCATTACTCCCATCATAAAGGTGAGGGTTGGGGGTTGGTCAGGGCAGTGACTGAGGATCCACTGCTCCCAACCTGCCTCTCATTTCACAGTCAACATATTTGTCCATTGTAGGTCTCTAAAAACAAAGAAGAAATTGCTTTCTATAGCATTCCCGAGTTTGACGAGTGGAAAAACAACACCCAGAACTACAACTCATGGAAAATCAAGTACTACAAAGGTTTGTAAAAACTGAGTGTGGTGAAATTCAGTGATCCAAGTCAGAGTGTTGGTGATTCAGGTCAGTCCTGATTTGCAGAAGGGTTTGGATCAGGTGTCCTCCAAGTCTCTTTGCTCCTAAGATATTCTGACTACACTTCAGGTATCTCCAGGAGTTTCAAAACCCCAAAGTACAAAGTGCCACTGCTCACTTCTCTGTAATTCCTGTGACTTGTGATTCTTTACCTCTCTTTTTGAAGCAACTTCAGTTTTCAGGGAGTCACCTGCACACTGCCCACTCAGATGGTTCATCACACAAACTGGGCATGGCAGGCTTTGAATTTCAACCCAATTTAGGCAGAAAGTAATGAGGATTTCCTGTGCTGTCCCTGCAGGTTTGGGTACCAGCACGTCCAAGGAGGCCAAGGAATACTTTGCTGATATGGCCAAACACCGAATCGGCTTCAAATATTCAGGGCCTGAAGACGATGCTGCGATCACCCTGGTAACTCACCCTTCATTTAATTGCTGCCTTCCTTTGGTATTCCACCTCACAGAGTGCTCTGTCCTTGCTCTTAAGATGCTCCTGGAGGCCTTTGGGCTGGAGACAATCTCTGTGTTACCAAGGCTACAGCTCCAGCCGAACCAGGAGCAGCGAATCTGACTCTGGACCTGAGGCCAAGAGTACCCTTTAATGCTGGGCTTTAAATAGAGCTCGGAACAAACTAATCACTGCAAACCAATTGACATTTTCAGACACAATAGGAAATATTCCTTTAGCATTTTTCTGCATATTCTGCTGCAGTTTGCTCCAAGTCAGACCTCTCTTTTGTCCCCAGTGCAAAACGGTGAATTAAAACAGTCCTCACTTCTGTGAACTTCACCTCGTGTAGCTCTTGACTCTTAAGTCTTTAAAACCGTTAGGCAAAAAATCATGGTTTTTTGGAAAAAAATTAATTTCCCCTAAATCTGCTTTAGTTTTCCATTATATTAAAATCTTTCAATACAAACCCAGCTCCTCTGTCTTGCACAGACTGGTGGAAATTGTGCTCTTAATATATTTAGCTACAGCAACCTTCTATTGCACTTCTTGCGCTCTGAAGTCAGCCTGTTTAGCATGTTATTCTCCTGGGTAAGCTCTTCCTTTCTTTTTGCCAAGTGATCCTATATTGCACACTACAACAGAACTTTCTGGAACCGAGTTCCTTTTCCTTTTGTGACACTCAGGCCTTTAGCAAGAAGAAGGTAGAAGAGCGGAAGGAGTGGCTGACTAATTTCATGGAGGATCGAAGACAACGGAAGCTGCACGGTCTGCCAGAGGTAAAGGGTTTATGTCTGTAAGGAAACTGGTTTCCAGTCTTTGCCTGGGGCTGTTCTCAGCTCCATCCCAGAGCTGCACACAGCTCAGTGAGTCAGGCCTGGATTAGAGGACGTCAAAAATGTGTCAGGATTTTGCAGAGCAGCTGCTTGTCGTCTTATCTGGGCAGCCTCGTTGTCAATTATCCAGCAGTTAATTTCATTTTTAACTCCCATCTTTCCAATTAGTCTATCAATAGGGAAATGATAACTCCATCAAGACTGGATGAAGGCTTCATTTCCCCAAAAATGGGTCTGAAGCATGGGAAGTGTTTCCCTTTGCCATGCAAAATGTGTCAGCATTTGAGCTGTGTTTAATTAGTCTTCCAAGAGCTTAGTGAAACTAGCCAAGAAACAGATTAAACCCTATTAAAATTAAGGCAATCTTCCACCTGTTTTCCTTAGGAATATCTGTATGGGAAAAACACCCATTACCTGACATACAATGACTTCATCAACAAGGAGTTAGTGCTGTTCTCCAACTCGGATAACGAGCGATCAATCCCATCACTGGTTGATGGTAAGTGATTTCTAAGTAGTGATTCTGCCGTGTGTGTCCACAGAGCTTAATAAACAGGTGTTTGACATCAGGTCAGAGTCAGGGAACCTGCTGAGGTTCCAGGCTCAGTGTCCCAAAGTCTGATTTCTGCTGTCCAAGTTATGTTCATCTTCGGAATAAATGTCCACTTTGTAGCATTATTTCATGTGCCTTATTCACCCGGTGCAAAATCTTTAGGTGTATAAGTAATTCTTAGTCTCTAGAGAGCAGAAGCCAAATGAAAAACATCATCTGTTCTAACCACGGAGTCTTTTCCTTTCTGTGCAGGTTTGAAGCCAGGTCAGAGGAAGGTTTTGTTCACCTGTTTCAAACGGAACGACAAGCGGGAGGTGAAGGTTGCTCAGCTGGCTGGTTCCGTGGCCGAGACGTCCTCATACCACCACGGGGAGGTGAGGACCTGCCTGGGTGTGCACAGCACCTGAAGCAGGAGGCAAAAAGCCCTTAATTCAGTCAGGTTGGTCACTGCCCGTCCTGCCAGGGCTCCATGGGAGCACAGTTCATTCCAAAAGGAGAACAAGAAAAACCTGCTGGATTTGCCATGGATTTAGGCAGATGTTAATAACCTGCCTGGGTCAGGAGAGGTCAAGCACTTACACAAGGTTCCCTGTGGAGACTGACAGTTTTTCATCAGAGCTTTCAGAGCAGGTAGACAGCAGTTGAGCTCTGGGCAACTGGACTATGTGCCACCCAGACTAGATGGAGATGCACTTAATGTGTTTCCACCTGTGTTCAATCAGTTGAGTTTATCTTCTGTATCACTTCTGGTTTTGGTGTGAGTTTTGCCTTACTTTGTCCATTCCCTGAAGCATTCTGTGTGTTCAGCTTTGCATCTTCCTTCCTTGCAGGCCTCACTGATGATGACCATCATTAACTTGGCTCAGAACTTTGTGGGGAGCAACAACCTCAACTTGCTGCAGCCCATTGGTCAGTTTGGCACTCGGCTGCACGGGGGCAAGGACTCTGCCAGCCCTCGATACATCTTCACCATGCTCAGGTCAGAGCTCTTCCTGGCTTGAAGGTTCTTACCTCAATTTTACAGCAATTAAATCTAAACATGAATTGATTTTTTTCCCTGTAAAACTTTGGGCTACTTTGCATGCTCAGAGTAGCACCACTCGAAGTGGGATTGGGATGCTTGGTTATCATCCCAGAGAACAGAAATAGGAGCAGAAACACAGAGAGAAATTGGAGTGGGATAATCAGATATTCAAGGGGTTTCTTTTTCCATGCCTGCAAGGAGGATTTGGGCTTGAATTCCCTTCTCCATTGCAGTCCCCTGGCACGGTTGGTGTTCCCCCCGACGGATGACAACGTCCTGAGGTTCCTCTATGATGACAACCAGCGTGTGGAGCCAGAGTGGTACATTCCCATCATCCCAATGGTGCTGATCAACGGGGCTGAAGGGATTGGTACTGGCTGGTCCTGTAAGATCCCCAACTTTGACATCAGGGAAGTTGTGAACAATATCCGTCGGCTGATGGATGGAGAAGAGCAATTGCCAATGGTAAATAATATCACTAAAGCACCAATGTCTCACTCATTAGTTGATTGAGCATTTTGTGGGAGTGCTTAGGAAGCAGAAGGATTCACACAAAGCTGAATCCAGTGTTTTCTCTGCTCAGCTTCCCAGTTACAAGAATTTCAAAGGCACCATAGATGAGCTGGGGCCTAATCAGTACGTGATAAGTGGTGAAGTGTCCATCCTTGACTCTACAACCATCGAGATCACTGAGCTGCCTGTCAGAACATGGACACAGGTAATTGCCCTGGGAGTGTATAGTTTGCCCTGTAAAGCAAAAAGGGGTTGGTGTGTTCTGGGTCTGACTTTGCTGCTTTTCTCAGACTTACAAAGAGCAGGTTCTGGAGCCGATGCTGAATGGGACTGAGAAGACTCCCCCACTGATCACAGACTACAAAGAGTATCACACAGACACCACAGTGAGGTTCGTGGTGAAGATGACTGAAGAGAAACTAGCAGAAGCTGAAGCTGTGGGGCTGCATAAGGTCTTCAAACTGCAGACAAATCTGACGTGCAACTCCATGGTATGTCACCAATTCAGCTGAAGGAGTTTCTGGGTTTAACTGGAAGGCTCTGTGGACAGCTGCAGTCGTGGCGTGAAACAAAAATCCTCTGTGGCAGTAACCTATTCACTTCGATTTTTTTGCTGTTCCCCCTGGTTTGAAATCAGCTTTCAAAGGTCAAGAGCCTCGCTCGGGAGTGGGCCCAGAGTGGATGCTTTGCCTGAAGGAGGCAAAGTGATCTGAAATCACAGTTTGCAGAGCCCTTTGAGCAGCAGCACAGGCACTGAATGTCTGGCTCCTGACAATGTGTGAAGCTTTGCTGCAAGATGTTTGTCCTGCACAGAGCTTTCAGATTCGAGTAACCTTAACCCTACTATGGGTGTTCAAGAGCACTGGAATTCTAAAATTGTCTCTGCTGCTGTGCTCACAGACTGAAGTAGTTTCTAGAGCAACACTGAGGCTCGATAATTGGTTGGCTAATAATGCAATGGTGCCATCACAGCTGTGTTACAGTAATTTTCAGTGGGTTTGGAATCAGTTTTCTCATCATAACTCCCCTATCCTCCCGTTCTGCTCCAGGTTCTCTTTGACCATGTTGGCTTCCTCAAGAAGTACGACTCCCCCCAGGATATTCTTAAGGAGTTCTTTGAACTCCGGCTGCACTATTACAACTTGAGGAAGGAATGGCTTACTGGGATGTTGGGTGCTGAGTCTGCAAAGCTGAGCAACCAGGCTCGCTTCATCCTGGAGAAAATCGATGGCAAAATCGTCATCGGTGAGTGCTGGGAACTGGGAGAACTGGGAGAGCTCTGTCAGCACCCCCTCAGCCCCGGGCTGGCTCTTACAAACCACACCAGGGCTTATCTCTGTTCCAATGACATCCAAGAGGAAAATGATTCACACAGAGGATCCTTGGTCTGTGTATTATACACATATTAAGGACAACAGGATGCTCTTCAGCTTTCCTGCTCTGTGTTTTGACCACGTTTGAGAGTAAAATATTCATAAGAGTGTAGCAATCATTCCTTTCTATTTCTGACTCAGTAGGAGCAAGAGTTAATGCGTGGGGGGGGTTAGAAAGGGGCAGTGGTTGCTGCTAAATACCTTCTTAAGAACCCACATCTCTCCATTATCTTTGTGAACCTCTGTGAAATATTCCAAATCCCGTTCTCGGTGGGCTGGGGGTTGAGACTCGAAGGATACTCAAGTGGCAGCATCTGAGGATCATGAGCTGGAGAAAGAAGCAGATCTTTGTTCCCAGCACTCACTCTTCCATCAGCTCTCCCCTCGGTGTAACAGGCAGGCTGTGCTCGCTGCCTTCACCGAGGCTGTGGCCAGACAAAGTGTCATAAGATGCTTTGTGGTTTGTGTCTGAGGCAGCCCAGTAATCCCAACAGCTGAGCGAGTGTGTCTGCCTGAACTCGGGAAGAGAAATAATTCCCTTGAAATGCATTTTCTTGGGTTTTTGTAATAAGTACTTCCAAGGCTGCCAGAGCTGGTTTCATTTGTATTTGTGTCTCATGGTTGATTGCTTCTGATACCTTAAAAAGGAGCAAATTCCAGCTGAAGCATTTCCAGTGGTTGGACACTTGGAGCATGCATTTCCCAGGTGGTGGCTAATGAGCTGCAAGCTGTACCCAGCTAACAGGGCTTTATTCCTCCACCTGCCTGAGATCATGAAACCTGGTTTATACCATCACACCTTTTTTTCCAACTTCAAAAACTACTTAAAGCAAGGGAAGCTGAAACAAAGAGAAATATTTACAGTGCTCTGGCAGGCACAGGAGCAATGCTACCCTGGCAAATCACCTGCTAGGTAGGTGCTTTTCAGTGTGGTTCAGGCTCTTCCACATGTCCCAGCTGTGCTGAGGAAAGGTTGGTTTGGGGCCTAGGAAGATTCTGAGCTGCTACAACCACAGGATCCAAAATGTAAAGCTCATCTATCATTCCCAACAGCAATTGGTAGTGGTCACTGAGTGACAACCCTGAAATGTCTGTTTGCAGAGAACAAACCCAAGAAAGAGCTGATTCAAGTTCTTATCCAGAGAGGATACGAGTCTGATCCCGTGAAGGCTTGGAAGGAGTCACAGAACAAGGTAATGCCTCAGTCATCCTAAACTGGCCTCGAGCTCTGAGGCTTGATGATTTGTACGAAGAAGCTCAAGTTGCTTTTTGGTTTGTAGAATTCAAGAGTTTCCATGTTTGATCAAACTAAAAGAGGGGAAATTTAGGACCACGAGCAGGGAATCATGGATGTGGGAGAAGCTGTGGCTGCTCCATCCCTAGGAGTGTTCCAGGCCAGGCTGGATGGGGCTTGGAGCAACCTGGGCTGGTGGGAGGTGTCCCTGCCCATGGAACTGGATGATCCTTAAGCTCCTTCCAACACAAACCATTCCATGATGTAACTTTACAGATCCATGTGTCATTGCTCCTCTTTACAGATGGAGAAATGGACTCAGGAAGGGTTAGTAGGAGTAAACTCTCCCCTGGGAGGTGCTGAGGCACTGGCACAGGTTGCCCAGAGCAGCTGTGTCTGTTCCATCCCTGGAAGTATTCCAGGCCAGGTGGGACAGGGCTTGGAGCAACCTGAGCCGGTGGAAGGTGTTCCTGCCCATGGCAGGGGAGGGGGGAATGGGATGGGATTTAAGGTTCTTCCAGTCCAAGCCATTCCATGATCCTATCAGTAGCCCTACCCTGGTGTCAGGGAGTTTGTTGACAATGTTTGTTTCAAATCCATTCTCAGGAGGAGGAAGAGGAGGAGGAGGAGGAGGAGAGTGACAAAGCTGCAGCTTCTGGCCCAGACTTCAACTAACTGCTGAACATGCCCCTAAAAGGAGAAGAAAGATGAGCTCTGCAAACAGCGAGATAAGAAAGTACGTACCTTCCTTTTCTTAGAACAGCTTTGTTCTATGTTCTATAACTCATTCTTTGAAGGGTGGATGAAAACATGTGACAGTGATTATCACCTGTGATTCCCTTTAGGAAGAGGAGCTGGAAACCCTTAAGCGCAAGAGTCCCTCTGACCTGTGGAAGGAAGACCTTGCTGTCTTCGTGGAGGAACTCGATGTATGTCCATGCTCAGTAGATGAACAGCTCCCTTGTCTTATCCACCAGCTCTTTATTGGCTTCTGTTCTCATGGCATGACTCTGTGCTCTGCTCTGCAGGCAGTGGAGGCCAGGCAAGCCCAGGACGAGATGGCAGGGGTTGCTGGCAAACCTCTGAAGGTGAAAGGAGGGAAAGCCAAGGTGAAGAAGCCCCAACTGCCAGAAGTAATGCCTTCCCCTCATGGCATCAGGGTTGTTCCTCGGATCACTGCCGAGATGAAGGCAGAGGCAGAGAAGAAAACTAAAAAGAAAGTAAAGGTAGGGTACAAAGGAACATTCCAAATGTTTGCATCCTCTTCAGTGCAGTCCTGCAGAAATGCTTGTTAGCTGGACTTGTCCTGCT
>NW_008688063.1:13708-20138 GCF_000695815.1 Acanthisitta chloris
AGGACGTGGGGAACACTGGGAATGGGGGTGAGGAGAACAGGCTCACTAACCTATCAGGAGTTGGCTTGGGGGGAAGTTTTTGGCACTTCAGTGTCAAGGATGGGCTGGTAGCTCAGAAATGAAGAGGCAGATACAAGCAAGGTCACTCCAGGTGTCTTGGGAAACTGATAAACCCTCTAGCAGGCAGGAAGCAGAGTAAATTCCCTTCTCCAGAACAGCCTTGGCATTCCCAGCAATGCTTCCAGCCACTTCATGCCATCCTTGTCCTTCATATCAAGGAGGTGAAGAGGATTGAACTCTTTTTGTAGGACTAGTTGAAATTGTGCCATTTCCAAGAGAAAACTCACCCACCCCCTCACCTGTTTGGCCCTGGAAGCCATGCACACAGGTCACTCCTTTCCTCCATGTGGTTCCACCCAACAATTTTTCCAAATAACTCGCTGTTTTTATCCCACCCTGTCCAGTTGTGCATCCTCACCACCCCCCAGAGCCCTCCCACAGCACACAGTGAGTGGTGGGACCAGAGCTCTCAGGAGTGGGGCCAGAGTTCCTGTTTTTGTTAACGTTGGATTTTGCATTTTAAGCCACCTGATTTGGGGGCAGATCCTGCCTGATGTACAGATCCTGCCTGTAATCAATTCTCCACACAGTTAGTTTCACAGACTCAGATTTCTTGTATCACCAGCTTTTATACATCTAAAATAAGCAGCTCCTTCCTCCCTCACCCTGTGTGCCTCCTCCCTGTGAGCTGACTCACTGTTTGGTATCTGCTTCCATCTGCAGAGCGAAAAAAGTGAGTTTGATGAGAATCAGGATGAAAACACATCCGAAGAGAAGGAGCCTTTAGGCCTGAAGAAGAGATTAGCACAGAAGCAGAATACTGAGCGAGGTAAATGCTTTGATGTTATTCCCTCAATGGAAAGGGAGGGGAAGGGTTGTCAGTTTGGTTCTGACCTCTTCCTGAAGGTGGTAACACCTAGGATCAGTAGTTTTGGAAAAACTAGGTGAGAAAGTGATCCAGGATAACAGTCAAGCCAAATAGATTCCTGTTTCCCTTTGTTTAAACCTGAATCCTCTGAATGGAGTGTGTCTCTAAGCTGAGCTTGAGCTGCTGAGCCTGAAACACACGTGTAAGTTTGCTGGTTCATCCTGACTCCCAGTATTTTTCAGGAGCTAAGAGACAGGCCACTCTACCCTTCAAGCCAGTAAAGAAAGCCAAGAAACGAAACCCTTGGTCTGACTCAGACTCTGATTCAGAGTGTGATTTTGAAGCACCTCCTCGGAGGGAACGAGTGATTCGTCAGGCAGCAGGTGAGTGAGGACAAGGCTGCAGGAGAAGGGTCTGTGGAGGAGCAAACAGGGCTCTCAGGGCCTGAGGTCACATCCAGGAACCATTTTTCAGAGACTTCTTTATTTTGCTGTCTGTAGCAACTAAATATTTCTACCCTTTGAGCAGATTTTCAAGGAAAAGCAGAAATGGGCAACTAGAGAAATGTGGTTATTGGGTTTAATTACACAACTGTCTTGGCAAATGAAGTGTGTTGTGGGTGAGGTTGGAAGACTCTAAATGACAGAACACACTTGTCATTTGGAGGCTTCTCCCTGGCAGCCTCAACTCCTGCTTGTTTTCATTCACATCTTTGTTTTTTAATAACTGCAGCAAAAATATTGAAAAAGAAACTGAGCTGCATATTGCCAAACGTGTAAAATAACACATCTGTGTCCTTCCCTCAGCCAAAGTCAAGCCCATGATTGTTTTGGACTCATGTCACTCCAGCTCGGATGAGGAGTCTGAATTCCTGGGTGACAGTGAAAGCAACTCTGAGTCGGACACAAAGTCCAAGGCAAAGCCTCCTCCCAAGCCCAGAGCTGCTCCCAAGTGAGTGTTTCTCCACAGTCCCTGCAGATGAGTTGTGCTTAATGCTACATGTAAATTAACAGCTCTGTGTTCCTCTTTCACTGTACCTGTTTCGTGCATCAGAAATTGAAAATACACTTGGGGTTTTGTTTTCCAGGGAAACCACTGAAAAAGCAGCCAAAGCTCCCAAAGCAAAGGCAGTGCCAAGTGCTGTCCCTGGTGAGTAGGAGACAACTAAACTGTGTGGATTGTCCTAGAAGCCCTGGAGAGTGCTCAGGGAAGAGCAGAGGGATAACTATCATAGACTTTAGAGGTTGGAATGGACCTCACAGATCATCCAGTCCCAACCCCTGCCCTGGGCAGGGACATCTCCTCACTAGATCAGGTTGCTCAAGGCTCATCCAGCCTGGATTGAACACCACCAGGGTCAGGGAGACACCATGTCCCTGGGCAACCTGTGCCAGTGTCTCACCACCCTCACAGGAAAGAACTTTTTCCTCACATCCAACATAGACTTTCCCTCCTTCAGTTTGAACTCATTGCCCCTTGTCCTGTCACTGCAGTTCCTAACACAGAGTCCCTCTCTGGCTCCTTGTAGCCCCTTAAGAGATTGAGAAGGTGCTTGAGGTCTCCACACAACCTTCTCTTCTCCAGGCTGAACAGCCCCAACTCCCTCAGCCTGTCCTCCCTCCAGTCCTCTTAGCACCTTGGTGGCTTCCTTTGTTCCTCCTTCTCCACTGTTCCAGACTGACTTTCTGCTTTCATTACGCAGCTCCAGCCCAGAACGTCGGGGATGGGACCCTGAGCCAGGCTCCGGCCGGGCCCACCGTGGGCAGCAAGGCTGCACCCAAAAAACCTGCTGCAGCCAAGAAGGCTGCAGCCCCCAAGGGTAAGGGCAGCTCAGAACATCACTTGAGAGAGCAATGCTAATTCCTGTGGGAAACAATCCCAGGGATTTCACTCAGTGTGCCAGCCCTGAGCGACTGGAGCGTTCGTTCCAGCCGAGATCCAAGGCTTGTGGCAGAGGTTCTCTGGCTGTTGTCGTGTTTGAGGTCTGTTTCCAAACATATCCATGTTCTAGTTCATGTTGGACATGCTTGGAGGGAGGGAATCTTAGTTTGGGAACAGGAAAAGTGAATGCTTCCTACAGAGCTATGTAATACTTGGCAGGAATAATCCAAGTGGAATTTGTGTCTTGCAGTCCATGTCCTACTTCGTGTCTTTCAGGGAAGAAAGCTGCCTGGGAGCTCCCCAGGAAGCAGGAAAGGCTTTGGGGTGGTTTGATCTGTTCAGTGCTGGCTCCACCTCATCCATCTCTGGCGTTGGAGTCGGGTGTTTCAAACTGAGCTGCTCAAACTCTGTCAGACTTTGACACTGCTTTACATATTCCAAAGGGAATCAACTGGGTGTTGATCCCAGCAGGAAAAGAGCGTGTTACTTCCCCTCGAAACTGAGACAGTCTGTTCTCACTCAGAATGGCCTGAAATGAGCAGAACTGGGAGAGGTGCTTCAAGATGCTTAAAAAAATGCCACAACGTAGATGAGAGAGAATCCCTGAGAGAGCGTTTGGGAACGTTCCTCGTTCCCTGTGCAGGAGTCTGGAGCTCTGGGAGGGGTTCCACAGCCCTGGGAGGTCAGGATTTGCAGTCTGAAATAGCCTGTACATTGCTTTGGGGGTGTTTGAATTTGATCCTCTAAATGCAGTGGAACTGAGCAGATAAACAACCTCATTCCCCATCAGCTGTGAGAGATCTTTCTGGAAACCCAACTTCAAACACAGACCTGTGCGCTGACCCCGCGGCGGCACGGCCTGTTTGTCTTGGAATTCCTTCCCAAACTGGGAACGAGAGAGGAGTGAACTGGGGTTTAACACCATGTTCTGTTCCAGGCAACCAGCCCTCCATCATGGACATCCTGGCCAAGAAAAAGGCAGTTCCCAAAGCCAAGCCAGCGGCCAAGGAGGGACCTCTGCGCACCGAGGGCGACAACGCCAAGGGGCGGAAGGTTCTGAAGAGGCAGCCAAGCTCCTTGGATTCTGATTCCGATTCCGATTTTGGCTCAAAGCCTTCCAAATCCACTGCATCAAAGGTTTGTGCTCTACACTTGTCAGCACTGAGGGAACTGTGGAGTGTGGGGTTGGTTCTGGCAGGAAAAGCTCTACCTGGGTGTGGGGAACAGGGGGAGAAGGGTCACAGGATCACAGAATGTCCTGAGCTGGAAGGGAAGGATCATCAGTCCAACTCCTGACCCTGCACAGGACATCCCTAAGAATCACATCACACGCCTGAGAGCATTGGCCAAACCAAACTCGAGCTCCTTCAGCCCTGGGGCTGTGCCCAGTGCCCTGGGGAGCTGTTCAGTACCCAAACACCTCTAGGGGAAGAACCTTGTCCTGATACCTAACCTAACCCTGTTCAGTGCCCAAACACCTGTGGGGGGAGAACCTTGTCCTAATAAGGATCTGACACTCCAAGTCCTTGGTTTGGTCCCAACACTCACCATACCTGTGGCGCAGTGAGCGTGTGATGCCCACTGTGTTCCCTGGGCTGCTCAGATCCATGCCTCACTCCTTCCCTGCCTTCCCTCCAGAAATCCAAGGTGCAGGACGACACTTTCATCATGGACCCTGGCACTCACAGCCCTATAGCCCAGCCCCGTGCCAGGCCTAGACAGCTCAAGAAGATTGTGCAGTACCTGGAGGAGTCCTCTGAGGACGACATGTTCTGAGTTTTTAGGAAGATTTTAACCTGATCCTCAATGAACCTTCAGTAGAGCTCTGGAGCTCTCACCAAAGACCATCTCAGCCCAGATCTTCAGATTTTAAGCCAGTCCAAAAGTGTTGATTCCAGGTAGACACAGCTCGTTTTTGCTTGGTTTTAAATCCCTTAGATTTATTTAAACAGGAACATCCCCTTTTTTGTGAGTACTGGAGCCATGTGCCCAGCAAGTGCTTGCTGCACTTCCCTCAACACTTGTTAGTCATTTTAGCCTTAAAGTTGACTTTAGACACACCAAGTCCTTTAAAATCAATGTTGAAATGTCTTAAAATATAGAAATTTTTAACTCCATCATCACACCCAGGTAAGATGGGACTGCTTCTCCAGCACTATTTCTTCTCCATGTAAATATTTTACGTGTTTTTCCTTGTTGTCCTGAGTTTGTCCTTTTCAGTATTTGTCTAATAAAATTGTTTGTACTGATTTTTATTATCCTTTTTCACTGAGTTTGGGGTGTTTTTGGGGAAGTAACCATTGCAGAGCTGGTGCTCAGCTCTCTGCTCCCACAGCTCTCTGCCACGAGGGCTAAGCACAAGCTCTGGGCTGTCTTGGGCTCATTGGCCACTTCCCCACTGGTTGTGGCCACTGTGGCTCCACAGCCAAATTCCTGTGAACACCCCTGTGGTTCCCAGCACGGAGGAAACCGCTTGCCCAGAGATTTTGTAGCTGTCCATCCCTGGAAGTGTTCAGAGTCAGGTTGGACGGAACTTAAGAGCACCCTGGGCTCATGGCAGGGGGTTGGGACTGGATGAGTCCTTCCACCCCAACCCATTCCATGATTCCATGAATCCCTGGGCCCCCTGCACTATCAGTGCTTTGCTGGAACCCAGTCAAGTGTGGAAAGTGCTGTCAGATTTTCCACTGGCTCTGGAGAGCGTCTCCGCCGCGTCCCCTCCGAGGCTTGGGCTATTTACGGCTCCTCTTGCCGCAGGATCCTTGTCACGACCCGAGACAAGGCCACGGGTGGGTTGTGGGGCTGCTCCAGCAACCCAAACACCCAAAGGGGGATGTAGAGCTCTGGGAACACGGAATCCATCACAGTGTCCGTACCAGGAATTTCCCCATCCCCACATTTCCTTGGATGGGGCGCTGGGCATGCTGCAGGATGGGAGCTGAGCTGCGGAGCACTGACCCACCGTGGGCACTGCACATCCCTGGGGGGTGAGAGGGTTCCAAGAGTGATCCATCCAGCCCAGGGCTCTGCTCCTGTTCCTGGAAAAGGATCTGAGGTGTAGGCAAAGGCTGTTGGCATTGACCCCAGCTGGGCAGGGGCGGGCAGGAGCCCTGGCTGTGCCGTGGAGGAATTGTTGCAGGGATCAGTGTGTGCAGGAGCTGGGAGCAGCCCGGGAAGATCCACGGGAGACCAACAGCCCTGGCACAGTGTCCTGGGGCAGCGAGGGCTGGTGCCAGCTGTGAGCATACCCCAGGCAGGAGCTGTGGCACCTGGTTGGAGTCACACAGGCTGTGATGGGCCAGGGGGTGATGCCAATACTGGGGGCACCTTTTGTGGGCTGAATGTTGCAGCCTGGGGCTCCTGAGGCCCTGCAGCTTGGGGGAGGCCAAGGCTTGGGGGCTTTTCTGCACTGTGGGGCCACTGCCCCCGTGCCAACCTGTGCCCTGGGCAGCCACTGGCCCCGGGCAGGGGCAGCGTTTGTCCTTGAGGCCCCTGGCAGAGCAGGGCCCTCCCCTCCCCTCCAGGCGCCCCCGGGACTGCTCTGTCCCTTTAAAAGGACTCCAGGCGTGGCCGTGGCACAATCATCCCAGCCCGGCCGGACGAGGGACCAGACAGTCCCGG
>NW_008688063.1:20322-20657 GCF_000695815.1 Acanthisitta chloris
CCCCAGTTGGTGTCCTTGGACCCACTTCTGGAGGAACAAGGGGAACAAGTCTTTTGGGGCACAGGGGATGCTTGGGGACACCCGTGCCAGGGCTGAGCTGGGCCTGCCCATGCACCCTCCTGTGAGCAGGGACGTTTGGGAATGGCAGGAGGGTGGAGAGCTGGAGGGGGCACAAAAAAAACTGGAGGGGGCACAGCGGCCCCCCAGCACTGACCCCGCTCCCGCAGCTCGGCCATGGGCGAGTGGGGATTCCTGAGCTCGCTGCTGGACGCCGTGCAGGAGCACTCGCCCATGGTGGGGCGGTTCTGGCTGGTGGTGATGCTCCTCTTCCGCAT
>NW_008688064.1:0-1082 GCF_000695815.1 Acanthisitta chloris
GACCGCAGCCAGTCTCATGGCTCGTACTGCAGGTCCGTGGAGATGAGCAAAAATCCCTGCAGGGAGTCAGGGTGAGAGGAGGGACATGAGGGGACACAGGGGACACCAAGGTGAGGGGACAGTGGTGGCACCCACCTCCTGCAGCGAGAGCCGGGGACGGAGCAGGCTGAGGCCGTGCGGGAGGGGCAGGGGGATGCCAGTCTGGAGCCACTCTGTGGGGAGACAAAGTCATAAGGGGAGGTGGACCTGGTGCAGCCAGAGGGGGATGGGGACAAGATGGGGACAGCACTCACTGTTTGCCCGGGGCACCCCAAAAAGCCACAGCCCAAACTTCAGCAGGGTCTCCAGGTGCTTCACCTGCAGGACAGGCAGCCACTGAGCCCAGCACAGAGCAGACAGAGAGGTCCACAGTGCAGGGAGGGCTCAGTCCCCTGCCAAATTTGCCTTGCGTCAGGTCCACAGCACCCCCAGACCTCTCCACACCCTATTCCCAAGATGATATGAAATTCAAGGCTCCCCTTGGCTGCCCCAGCACAGTCACTCACCTCCACTGGGCCCACATTTGATGCCACCTGTGTCACGTTGAGCCTGGAAGACAAGAGCAGGGTCAGAGACTGGCATGGGGATGGGGACTGTCCCTCCCAGGGTAGGGACAGGCTGAGCTCCGCGGCGGAGCTGAGAGCTCAGCAGAGCAAGTCCAGCTGAGGATCTAGTGCCAGGGCAGCTGACATGGGTGAGAGCCAAGGGCAGGATAGTGCCTGAGAAGGTGATACAAAACCCAGGGAGGCAAATGGATAGGGGTGGGGAACGGGGGAGCTCCCCAGGTACGTCCCAGGGCAGTCCAGACCCAGTTTGGGGTCAGGTACTCACCCCTTCAGGCTCACAGTGCCCCCAAGCCTGTTCTTGGTGATGGTTGGCTTCCCTGTCACGTTGGCATCCTGAAGCAAGAAGATATGTTGGAGAGATCAGGCCGATGCCTGCAACCCAGCAACCGCCAGCATGGCCCCAGTATCCCTCCAGTATCACCCAGCATGGCCCCAGCCAGGAGCACAGGTAGGCCCCAGCCAAGCCCATTGGGGTCC
>NW_008688064.1:1108-5486 GCF_000695815.1 Acanthisitta chloris
ACCCCCAGCCCCCCATGCCAAAGAATCATTAGCCACTCACAATGTTCAGCAGAAAGGCAGGGACACGGGTGGCATTGGGCAGCACCACGAAGGCCTCGGCGGAGCCGAAGAGGGTCCCGTGCAGGGCATCAGGGTGGCAGGAGAGCAGGGGCTGCTGGCGGGCCCAGAACTGTAGCTCCATGGGCTGGTCTGGGTAACGCTCCTGCAGCTGGGGGGGACAGGGCTGGGATGGCACAGAGCCACACTGGCACTCCCACCACCTCGGGCACCAACCCAGGCTCCCAACTGGTCCCTCCATTGCCCAGGGTCCTTGTGCCCATCACCACCCTGCCCTGGGCTGGGTGTGGGCAGAGTGGGCAATACCTCCTGCACTGTCCATGGACCCCACCTGCCCATGTCCTGTTCTGCCTGTGTCCCATTCCATCTGCATCCCAGCCTACCCTGTACCACGTAGCCTGTTCTGTCCCTCCTGCATCCCAGTCAACCTCTGTGCCATCTCATATTCTATCCCACCCACAACCTGTCCCTTCTGCATCCCATCCCATGTTCTGTTCCTCCTGCAGTCCCATTTTACCTGCATCCCATCCCACCTGCATCCTGTCATATCCCCTGTCCCACCCGCTATCCCCTTCTCTCCATGTCCCAATCTACACACCTGTGGGGAGAAGACCTCCATGTTCTTGGTCCTCAACTGGAGTGGGAATCGCCGCGGGACCTGGAAGGCAGTGAGGGGTCAGGGTGCAGGGGTCAAGGCACGGGTGGGTGCAGGGACACCCAGGTGGGATCCCAGCAGGGACAGCTCTGCCCTGCAGCAATCCCTACCATGTCACTGGAGATGTTCCCGCGCAGGGCCCCGGCTGTGAAGTACGTGAAGGCAGCCGAGTTGGCGACGAACTCAGTGACAGCCAGCAGCAGCATGGGCTCACGTGCCAGGGGCAGTGCCATGGGCAGCAGCGTGGACAGAGGTGTGGGCAGAGACACGGGCAGTGCCATGGGCAGCAGTGTGGGCATTGCCATGGGCAGGGCCACGGGCAGTGCCACAGGCAGTGCTGAGGGTCTCTGCTGGTACGTGCCCACCCTGAAGAATTCTCCCTGTGCAGACAGACGGATGGATGTGAGGCTCAACCAGGCTCCTCGGTTCCCAAATCTGCCCCAGGGATGCCTGGGATGGAATTACCTTGAGGGCTATGTCCCCGTGCTCTGCTGTGATGGCTGGTGGCCACAGCAGGGAGTGGTCAATGGCAGCAAAGGCGTCCAACTGGGTGAACACTGCAGGGATACAGGAGTGATTGGGGGATGTTGGACCACCAGGCCTTTCTGCAGCCCTGGATCTGTCAACATGGGGTCTGACAGCATCTGGCCCTGGTCACCAAGGTCAGACCTTGCCAGTCACTAGCTTCCTTCACAGGCCCCTAGGACCACCCTGCCTGTCGTGTCCTGGGGTCCCCTCACCCACCTTTCATGTTCTTCAGGGCAGCATCCAGCCTGTCAATGCCCCTGTGGAGCTCGAGGCAGAGCTGGAAGTAGAGCAGTGTGTCAACAAGCTCAGGGATGGGGGTCCTCAAGCCTCTTGCTGGGCTTTGTGGGAGACAGACACACCAACACCCCAGGGCTCAGGGGCCAAGTACCCACCTGCTTGTTCAGCTGTTGCCGCAGGGTTCTCTGGAGCAGTGGTGCCAGCAGGTTGTACAGCCAGCTGTGGGGCAGAGTGGGATGCTCAGATCATCCCAGGGCAACCTCCAGACTTCCCCAGCCCACCACCCCAGCTGGGGCACCAGAACTCCCTGCATGCCAGGGACAGGACGGAGTAAAGGTTTTGGCATCACCTGTGTCCACGGTGAAACTCCATGTGCAGGTCGGTGCCATGGGCATCACAGCCAGCATTCCACACTGTGGGGCGGCCACTGCTGTCCTTGCTCACCCCCAGCACTGCTGCCACAGCCAGGTCCTGCATGCGGATCTCCACGGAGCCCTTGTCCTGGCTGGGGACACAGTGGGTGAGCACAGGGATGACATTGAGTCACCCTGTGTCACCCTTGTCCCTATCCCTGTTCCCATAAGAACTCACATGCTGCCCAGCTGGGCTGCCCAGTCGGCACTAAGCTGGATTCGGGCACGCTGCACCACCAGCCTCAGCCCCACGTCCTCAGCAAAATCTAGCGTGGAGTCATTCATATGCAGCTCGTGGACATGGATCCTGTGAGACATGGGCAGGCTGAGCTCACAGCTGTGACCAGGACAGGGAGGGGGACAGGGACCTCGCAGGCAGCTCTTACCGTGGCACAGAGTAGGTGAGGGTCCCCAGGAGTGAGGTATTATAGGAGCCCATCAGGTTCACCTCATGCTCCTTCTGCAGCAGTGACTGGAGAAACTCCAGCCCAAAGCGCCGGCCTGGGACAAAGTGGGAATTTGGGGTGACACCAAGGAATGGGCTGGCACAGGGGTGTGAGCAGTAAGGTCCACGATAGCCCCTCTATTCCCCATCCCTGGAAGTCTGGGCATTGTTCCTGGGGATGCCCACTGGTCCACTCCATCCCCCATCCTCAGCAGTCTGGGCATCATCTCCCACTGTTCTCCCCAACCCTGCCCAGTCAGGGGCATAGACCCACCAAACTCCAGTGTCCTCCGGGTCAGCCAGGCCTTAATGCCAGGGTTGATGCCAGGGTTGGTGATGGTGTCAGGGACACAGGCAGGCAGCAGGAGCAGAAGGCAGATCCACGTGGTGCCTTGAGGACAGTACTGGGACCTGGAGGCTGGAGCAGAGGACATGGCTGGGGGACACGCAGCTGGCGCAGAGACCCCTTCTTCATGCACCAACACGGCCAGGACTTATATCGGGGACAGGGAGTCCTGGGTGACATCAGCATGTGTGGGGACACCACAGCACTCTGGCCACTAAAAGCCCAGCCTTGCCCAAGATGTGACTCAAAGGGGAAGCTTGTTCCCCTGTGGTTTCCCACTCGTGCCTTATTGTGGGAGTGGTGGAAGGCAGGGTCCCACGCTGCCCACTGCCAGCCCCCAATCCTGGGGTGCACAGGAGCTGGGGGCACCAGCCAGGGCTCCCCATGGGGCTGTGTGAATGGCATGTGGGGACACACAGAGACTCAGCTGGGCCAGGGTCACAAGGGGCTTCAGCTGTGCCCAGCCTGGGGGTATTGGAGGAGTAGTCCATCCTGGGCAGGGAGGCTGCACCAGGGCAAATAGGGCTTGAATCACTTGCACTGGGGAGCAGCAGCTGTTCCCACCTTGGGAAGGGTTCTGGAGACCCTGTGTAGGGTCACCCAATCTTCAGTGGGGATCAGAGTGTCCGGGGTGCCGTGGCAGCCCTCAGGAAAGTGACGGGAAGGTCAGGACAGTCAGAGCAAGAGCTGAACTGTGCAATCCTCTCTGAAAAGCCCCAGCTGCGGGGAAGGAACAGCCTGAGCTCCCAAACTTGCCCTTGGTGGGACCATCTCCCAGCTGGGGTGAGCCCCTCTGGTTGGACAGTGCCATGGGCTATAGCTGACAGGGGTCTGGCTGCCCTCCTAGATCCAGACTAGAGGACCCAGGGATCCCTCCAGGAAGGCCAGGGCCTCATCTCAGCACCGTAGGGGCACATAGAACCCATGGCCAACCTCACCAGATGGACTATAGCCCCAGGTAACGCACCTTATGGAGCCCTCAATAGCAGTTGCCCACTTGCCTGGGACTCCCAGTGCCACCAGCCATGGCTGCAGTGATGGCCACAGCCCCCAGCAGCATCCCAAAGGCCAATGCTGACCTTGACCCCCAGCCCCATGCCCATCACAGCCCCTCTATGCCCATGTGCCCCCTCCCTGCACCAACACTCACCGTGGCAGGTAGACATGGTGCCCCACACCACGAGGGCCATGGGTCTTGCCATGGGTCCCAGCTCTGCTGTGCCCCCAGGAACGTATGCAGCAGTGAGCAGAAGGGACTGGCTCTGACACCAGTGTCCATCCTGGGTCCTGGTCAGACCAGCACGTCACCCAGTTTCCCGCTCCCTAATCCCTTCCGGGATGAATCAGGTCCCATGAAAACACTGAGGGACCGGTTGGGGCACAGGTGCCCACGGGCTGGGCCCTCCCTGGGGCTCTCTGGTGCATCCTGGTGCAGCCTCATCCAACATCCTGGCACGTGGTGCAGCCCTGTCAGTGCTGCTCCAAGCCCACGCTGACTCTGGCAGCTCCTTCTCCTGTGCCATGCCCCCGGGTCGTGGCAGCACCACACTGTATCCCTATGCCCTGAAGCAGGGGTGATGGCCAGGGCTGCATAGCAAGGGCTCTGGCGTGGAGCACATGGGGCTTGGGCAGGGGATCCGGCAGAGACATGGGGAGACACACGGTCAAGCACAGAGCTCCTCTCTCCGCGGCTCCAG
>NW_008688065.1:0-9777 GCF_000695815.1 Acanthisitta chloris
GTGGGGGAGGAGGGGGGTCTATGTAATTGCAGTTTACACTGCGTTCCCACGCTACTATTGTTAGTGGCTTTGTTTCCTATTCCCATCACGTGTGCTAATTAGTTGGAGCCGCTGGCTAGCTGGGAGGCGTGTGTCTGGAGTAAAAGCAGAAAGATCACTTCCTGGAGGGATCTAGGCAATCTGAACAATTCTTTGCTTTACTTTCAGCCCTCTCCCTCCCCCTGGCTTTACCACTCAGGGAAGAGAGAAGTGCTGATTGTCAAATGCTAGCCACCGGAGAGGCACAGATTTTCTCTTCTGAAAAGGAGCAACTCGTAGAGTCAAAGAAAATTGGGACGGAAATAACATCTCATCTGTGTTTAACAAACCTGATTTTTTATTAATTTTTTTTCTTCAGAAATCCCCAGTGTTTTTCTGTTGTGGCTAAGAAGGTAAAAGCAGCATTTAAAAAAATCCTCAGGTTGTTTTAGCCTGCCCTTAGGAACTGAGTCAGTTTTTTTATGGCAAGGCTAAAGCTGGCTCATGCCATGGCTTGCAAAACCAAATGAGACCCAGAGAGAGAGAGAAAGGGAGAATTACCTGAGTCATGGCATTTGCTTATTAGTGCAGGCGTCAGACAGCAAGGCCAAGTCACACGGCGAGACCAGGTACCTGTGCATGGATCAGGTTTTAGACTCAACATTGGATTTGGTTTAGTTGGGTTTTTTCCTTTTAGATCTCCAGTTAAACCCTCCTGCCCATAGCCCTGGTGCTTTTCAAAGGCCACTAGACCCTCCTCTGATCATGCAGGCAGCACACAGCCCACACAGGCACTAGGCTGGAGCTGTGGGAGCTGCCAGGGTCCCACCGACCCCTGGTGTCAAGTCAGCAGCCTTGGCTGAAACCCGTCCTTCTCACTAGGTCAGTAAGCCCTGGGGCCATGCTCCTCCGGCATTAATAGTCCTTGTCCTACTAAAGTGGCCTTCCATGTTCTCCAGTTTCACACACAGAGGAAAATAGTGGGGGGTCAGTGCCACAGCTGCAGCAGGCAGGGGAGGGGGCTCAGGCAGTCAGTGATCCCCCATAGGGAGAGTCAGAGCTGGTGCTCTCGTTTCAACCGGGGGCTTGAGTACCTAATGCCTGTGTTATCATTGCAGTCAGGCTCAGCAAAGGCACAGGCATGCTCAGGAGGAGGCAGGTCCTAACCTCTGACATGGAAGGAGGGTGCAAAGCACTCACCTAGAAACAGGAGGTGGTCTAAGACTGTTTGCTTCTCTTTCACCAGGCACAAGCTTGTGAAAGCAGAGCTTTGCTGCTAAGAACCACAATCAGGTTCAGAGTGAGTATGGCCTTGTGCTTTCCTGTACAACTCCAGTACTGTGTAAGGAAAAGCCCAAAGAAATAGCTATCAGTCTGCCCTGCCATTGTGGGGTTGCAGCTAGGCAAAAATCTAAGTTTCCATCCTCTGGGAAATTCCAATATATCTACACTTTTATTTTGTTTTCACTTGGGTCACAGAGAATTGAGGTATCTTAAGTCTGTTTGGTTTGGGGTTTTCCTGTCCTTTCTGTGGGGAAAACAAGTCCTGTGTTTTGGAAACAGTGAAACACTTCCCTGTGAGTCAGCTCAGCTTTAAAAGATATCTCTTTGAGTGTCACATTAATGCTTGGATGTTGTAATTTATGTCATCCCCCAACCATGTTTTTTCTTAAAGACTGAGCTCTCTTTCAGGGTTACCTGTCTCATGATACCCTCTTCAGCTCAGGGTACAGGAGAATATTTTGAGTTACTGAAGGTACAGACTGGCTGGCTGGTCCAGAACAAAGCTAGGTATTTTTCCTGCCATGGAAAGAAGTGTTTACAGTGTTTAGTATTTTGTCACTGGGCAAGACTTCAGAGTTGGTGTCCTTATACGATCATGCACATCCTGCTTTCTGCTTATAACCACCTTTGCTATTTACAAACACATCACATCCATGCAGTAGCTCCAATTGCTTAAGTGGGTAAATTGGGAAAATATTTGCAGTCTAATTTTTGATGAGATAGAAGCTAGAATTTCAGGAGAGATAATCAAGTAGGTGGTGACCCAGACCTCTGCAGATGAGCAGACACTTCTGGTGCTCCAGTGGGTCACAAAGCAGTCTGCCTTGGGGTCAGGCTCACCTGACATGAATGTGGAGAAGCTTAATGAGGGGAAGACCTGCAGAGTCCACCCTGCATGACAGCCTGCTTCACTCAGGAAACAGGTGGCTGGCGAGGAAGGCACCAAATAGAAATATGGAGGGCATTTGCATGTGCATCATTAACTTCATTATTTCCATTAAATAATCCCTGACTTGGCCCCAGGTTTATACTTTTGCAAATAGTCCTGAGCAGTGTAGTGTCAGATCTTCCTTCTGATGGTGGAAAGCATCCCTGTCCTTGGGAATGGCTACAGTATTACCAATGGGAAAACTAGACTTTAATGTACCACTAACAGTCATAGAATCTGCAGCTTTTTGCACCTGTGGTCTTCCACTGACCATAAACATTTTAATTTATTATTATTTATTTCTATTATAATACAAATAACAAACTGTTCCAGCCACTGACCTCCCAGAGAGATTGCTAATCAGGCAGAATTGCACTTCAGGGAGTGGTGAGTGCTGTGTTCTGATATCTTTTTAGGGTATGTAAGGACCACCAACATTTTTGCACGAGTAACCTGAACCAAAGGAAAAATAATCTAGCAAAGCAACTCTGTGCACTCTAACAATTACAGAGCTTCATCAGGACTTAATCTAGGCAATTATTTTTTAGTTCTTGCAACTCATTATTTGTATTTAGAAATTAAAAAGCTCCAAGGAGGACAAAAAAACCAGCCTATTGGTGAATCCTTCAAAAGCTCTCTGGGGTTTTTTTCCTGTTTTCTCAGTGAATATGGAGAGTCTCATGATTTCTGTCCTGATATGCAAAGCCTATTTGAGACTGGTTTAGCTGCCTGAGGGAGCTTCACTCAGCCTTCATGGCCACAGCTGCCTACAACAGCCACTGCAATGGAACAACAGAGCTCCAGCTAAAAGAGAGACTTCTGTGTGAATTGGTCACAGTAATTGCAAAATGTTCTGTGAAGATGCCCACCCCTTTTAGAACTACAAATTAAGTGAACGACCTCATTTCAACTTTCTTTCTGTGTATGCACTGGTACAGTATACTTGGTTACACACAAAAATTTAAAAAATGATGATTTTCCATGGTCAGCAGAATTAATCAAACCTTGTTTCCCATGAAGTGCTGCTCTACATCCTCATACTGGCCCAAAATCTGTACCTAACAGTTTGGTACACGGTGCTGCTGTCTGCACCCACAGGCTGGCCCATAGGCAGGAAGCAGACTATGCCACAGCAGGCATGAAGGCTTGAGCATGCTGACTACTCAGATCAAATCCTCTGCCATGGCCAATGGAGGACAACCAATCTGCATCACTCTTCTTCACCAGGTTTGCATAAAACCTTTAGGATCTTCATTAGCTTGAATCTGCCATTTGTCAAAGGTGGTGGGTGTTAGTCAACAGGCCTCAGTGTTATTAAGTGGGAAATGCCAGATCAATAGACACATAAACAGCTAAGCAGATAAATGAGATGGTTGCCAAAGCTTTGGTGCCAAAGGAAATCAATTTTAAAAGAACCTATTTCAAGTACTGAAAGGTTTCCCCACAGATTAGGAGGAAGAAATTATTTCGCTCCTTAGCAGTAGTAGTAGCAATGATATTGCTGTAGACCTGATGGTCTAAATAAATGAGATGCAGCTTTTTTAGGAAGAGTCAATATCTGTAGGTCTAAGGTTTGTGTACCCAGTTTACCCACTTTCTCAGTTATAGCACCTGATCTAGTAAAACATACTCCCCTTTATTTTCAAACTTTGTCTCTCTTAAGGATTTGGAAGACTCTTAGACACTGGTGTAATGGATCTCAGAGTAAGTACACAGATGAGATAGTTAATCAGTCACTTGCAGATTGTTTCTGAGATAGGAGAGCTTTCATGTACTCTCTTGGAGAGTTCTCAGGTTTGTGGTGACTGAAAATGGGGGGATTGTTTCAGTACCGTATTTACAACTACGGGAATGTAGAGTCCACCTTTAACTTGAAAATATTTGCATAAAGCATTCAGGTAATATAAAGGAAACTGATTACTTTATACCAGCTGGATTACAGCAAGCCAATATTGACTTCAGGTTTTGGTTGTCAGCAAGATTTATTTTACTCAAGGTAAATATTGACTGTGGCACAGCCAAGGCCAGTATTTACTTTGGAGGAATATCAATCTTGTGGCTCAAAATTGGAAGTTGATATCGTCATTGTTATACTTTCTCAGAAATAGTGGGGGGGTGGCTAATGGGAAACATATATAAATGCATAACTTAAGAGAGCAGTTCTGATGCAGTAGAAAAAAAAAAGAAAAGAAAATATGGAAAGGTAGTTATTACCTTGGACCAGTAAAAGAGGGAAGCTGCTGGAAGGAACCACACAGTTGGAATATTGTAACTCCCAGGGACATCCTCCCTGCAGACATTGGTTGTTGACCTCTTGAAAAGTAAACAACAAGAAATGCAAGTGGTAGCTGCCATCAGAAATAGTATAACATATGGAACAAGAATTTTTGTTCCCAGCCTTCTTTGAACTGTCAGTTGATTTTGTCTTAATACTCTGTAAGCCCTACAAAATATAACACACCTGCTCTGTCATGGGATAAGTTTAGAAAGCCATTGAAATTGTGCTTATTGGAGTCTTTGTCACTTGTGCCTCTATAAAGAAACACAACATCTAAACTTAAACCAAGAGGAAGACAGGGAGTCTGTTTGGATTTGAGGCCACTAACACGGAAAATATTCTATGTTACTTTTCACTCTGTCGGTGAAAATGTAGAGGGCATTAAAATCCATAACTGTTATGTTATCCATGAAGTCTCCTGGCATATGCGCACACGCTGTATTCCTTGAGACAACATATGATACTTTCCCAGTTTAAGTGCTACAAGAATAAACTAATAACCATTATCCTCCTAATGTCAGAGGTAGTCCTATTAATGACAAAGACAGACAGAGTCCTCAGGATTCCATGGGGCTGGAAGAGGAGGAGTTCTCTCCAGCACAGAGCCTAGGCATAACAGAATGCAGGAAGTACTAACAGGTAACCCACCTGTGAAAAAGAGGCCACCATCTGGACAAGTCTACCAAGGACTATGGCTGGTTTCCCAGAAGCCTCATTCATACCACCACATTGCTGGTGGTAGCAGGACAAGTTTGATGCAGGCCAGATAAAATACACCTTCTTAGGTAAGAAGCACATGGGCTGATTTCTAGCCAGGTATAGTTTGCAGCTGCTGGAGCAGAGACCTTCCTGACCTAGAGCTCATCCCCCTCGAGGTGACACAGGTGTTGATGGAGCCACAACTGGGTCTCTGATCTGGAAATTCGGCCTTGATATGGACACCTCTTACAAGTGGTGCTAAAGGCTGCATGTCAAGACAATGTACCAGCAAAGGAAAGCAGCAAGGCTCTTGACTGCTTCTTAGCTGCCAGCTGCATCAGGAGGTACAAGCGGCAGTGGGGTCACTCGCCCAGGCCACAAACGTGACAGGAGTCAGGTCTCTGCAGCAGGCCATTCACTAGCTCAAGAAAATCCTCAGCTGGTGGCTTACAGCTGGATTTGCCATCATCTTTGCTTGACAGAGATATTGTTTGCATTTAAAAAGCTCTACGGACTTAACAGCTGTTGTGGCAATTGCTGCTAAGATCCAATCTGAGCTTGCTAGAAACACCAGCCTCCTTGCTTCGTGTATTAGTTGTATTTGTATATTGTGGTCCCTCCAAAACATAGGCATCAGAGGTGAGAAAACTCATACTGACTTTCCTGTGCTTGTCCACTCCCTCTGCTTAGCTGTGCTATGGCAGTGCCAAGCATCCAATATTGGTGGATTCCCCATCTAGAAGCTTTGATGGGGCCAGTCCAGTGCGTGAGCATTGACAGCTCTTCAGACTGATTTCAGGGGACTCAAATAGCATAGAGGAGTTGTCCAAGTCATCCAACTGCAGTGGTGGCTTAGGTCACTTGCAATAAGTGACTCTCTATATATTTGAGATCAATAAATGTCATCCTTTTACAAAATGATTCAATATGAGTAACTTACTGGATGTTAACAAGAAGACAATGGCATAACATGATCATCTATCGCCTTTGACCAGGCAGAAAATTGCTATTTTATTAATTTTTCTTCTTCCTGTATTTTTATGGTTTGGTTTAGAAGGTGGAAGAAATTTTGGCTATGGAATTTTACATTTTAGAAGCACTAGATGTGAATTTTGTCCCTCAATTCATGTGAAAATAATTCAGTCCTGACTCATGCAAATGCCAAGAGAAACACAATGGGTTTGGAATAAGATACTCCCCTGCATGACTGCCTCAGAATATTGTCGGAAGACACTCTAGGAAGTAATGAACAGCAGCCATTTCATATGGTATCCATAGGACATAGGGTTGTTTAGCTGCCATACAGAAGCATGTGGTCCTTAAGATGAAAAGTATTGGAAGTTCATCTTGTGAAAAGCATTTGCTCTTGTAGGGGCAAGGGGCTGAGTTTCAGTTCAGATAGTTGATTGTGTGTGTTTGTCTTGATTGACTGTAACTTAGGCATCTCACCTTTTTTTTCCATGTGGACTTCTTCCTTTTGAACAAAGTGCTGTTTCCAAGAGTGGGACACATCCAACCCATTCCCGCATGTCAGCCTCAATCTTAAAATAAATGTGGGTTCTTCTGGAGGGCTCATACAAGGGGTAACAAGGCTATAAATTGGATTCCCCTGGAGGGTTTAACATGAAGAGGAGATGAGGTTTGTGGCTTTGTCCAAGGCAAGCTGCTGAGGGAGGAAATGAATGGGGACCCAGGAGGAGCTCTCCCTCGCTCTCACCTCCCATGCCAAGAAGGCATAACAATGTATTTTGGAAGAGATATTTGTTTCTGTTTCTGCCATTCAAAAGCATTTCATTCCCTGTGTTTGTGTAGTTTCTTTGGCTTTAGTGAAATCCCTTCCCTTGCTCAGATTCATAACACTTTTTTATAACTGGCCATGCAAGAGGTCTGGAACACCGTCCGCCTCTTTGGGAAATAATTACTGTTTGTGTGGTCTAATAAACGGTCCCAGAGGGTTCAACATGAAATAGCCATGGTCTACAGGAAAGAAAACTATGTGGAAACTCGTGCAGCCCCACTAATCTGTGAGGAAAAAAACAAAGTTGTACCCTGGGGTAAGAACCAGTAGCGACTCGCTTAATTGCTACCATGTCAGCGTGTGAAACTACTACCTCTGCACAAGCTAATGTGAACCCGATGCAGTTAGATTTCTGATTAAGACCAGCTAAATATCACTTCAAACGAGCAGATAATCCCCGTGACAGATCTGCTGTGCAGCCAGGGCTATGTTTGTTATCTGAGCCTGGTGAGGCAGGCAGTGGGGGGGACATGGACACCCCAGGGCAGTCACCTTTAATGTGCAGTGGGTATAAATAGGGTGGCCAGTGCCTCTGAATCCATGTTCCTCCCTCGCCCACCTCACTTACCCTTCCCATGGAAGGGAAACTCAGCCAGAGGGTGATGAGAGCAGAAAGTGAAGTCCCTTTGATTAGACCACAAACAATCCTCTGCATTACAATCCTGTTTCCTTTCGTCCCCTAAGGTGTGCTTCACTGAGGGCATTTGGTCTTTTAAGTCCAATAGTCTCCACCATGACCACATGAGGAGGGACTGCAAAAGTGGAGGAGGAGACCATACACTGCTCTGCTGCCCCAGATTTGGTTTCAGAAAATCATAACTCAACCCCCTGCTTTGTTCCAGCTGCATAACCCCCAGAAGCCAGCCTGCCCAGAGGCAGTGATGCCATGGCCAGCTCGATGCTCATCTCCCCTTCAGCACGAGACAACTTTCCCATGGTGACTCTGCCCCAGATCTCTGCCCCAGACCAGGACGTGCGATGGCCTCATGCTCCTTGGCTTGGATTGCAAGCACAGTTCATGAGCTGCTCCAAAAGCAAAGTCCTGACCCCACTACCCTGGCTGCAGTCCCAGAGCATTGCTCCCGGTGTGCGCCCAGATGTGCTTACGCTGTCCAGCCCTGCAGCGACTGCCCAGGCACACAGGAAGCCTGTGGTAAAGCCAGGAATAAAACTGCTGCCAGAAAGACCTCCTGGCAGTTCTGCGCCTGCCTTAATCACTAGATTGCACTTCCTTTGCTTCACCCATTACACAAGATTTCTTCTTTTTTGGTATTTTCAGTGGGCCACTCTCCAGTCTTCAGTGGGTTTTGGACATGGTAAATAACAAGGCTGCTGTTTGCTTCTTTTAGGTGTACGTGAACATTCTCAGATAAAAATTCCTGAAGCCTATTCTTTGAAAAGAATCAAAACCCAGAAGTGTGGAAAGTTTTCTTATAATGCTTTCAATGTTCCTGTAAATCTTTCCTCTTTCCATTAAATCTGCAGAAAAGTGTACATGACAGTGATGCAGTAGCTCCCTTGTTACACACTGTGGTCACTGAAAGAGAGCTTCCACGGGTGTTTGGTGGTGCACCAGGCAGCTTTTGATACATGACAGAGGTGTCCTCATTCATCACCAGTGGAGGTGCTATGGAGACATTGGGTAGGTGCAACAGACAGGTTGTTAGGAGGAAAGGGGCAATGAAAGAGGAGAGAGCAGCTGTCTGAGGCTGATCAGAGGAGCTTTAAGTAGGTGAGAGTAACAGTACCCAGCTTCTTTTTCAGGTCACTCAGGGTTCTGTGTCTACATCCAAAACAGGACCCCTTGTTTGGGTGGCATGTGCAGACAGGAGAGAGGGGCATTTATCTTTTGTGGCCAGACAACATGCTGAACAACTTGTAGACAAACAGATGTTGAGGACCACAGGCCATCTGTGCTGTTGCCAGCAGCAGAAGAGCTGGACTACACTTGCAGCTACTCTGTAGATGCTCTCCGAAGGTCAAGGCAGATTAAACAGCTCACGGAGTGTGCATTTGCAGATGTCATAGAATCGTGGAATCACAGAATGGTTTTGGCCAGACAACATGCTGAACAACTTGTAGACAAACAGATGTTGAGGACCACAGGCCATCTGTGCTGTTGCCAGCAGCAGAAGAGCTGGACTACACTTGCAGCTACTCTGTAGATGCTCTCCGAAGGTCAAGGCAGATTAAACAGCTCACGGAGTGTGCATTTGCAGATGTCATAGAATCGTGGAATCACAGAATGGTTTGGGTTGGAATGGAAAGGATTGATAAGCTCTTTCATTGGTAAGCTCCTCCCCACCATCCCTCTGAGACCTACTTTCCCTCTCAGCAGCCCACCAGCTCTCGTCCAATTTCTGCAGCAACTCTCTTTGCACATCCAGGTAACAACATCCTGCTCTGCAACCTATTATAAGGTACATTAGCTAATCCCACTCGCCCAGCAAGCCGGTGCCAACAGCAGAGTTGACATCAAAGGGCAGAATCCCCTGATTTGCACTGCCTAGCCATAAATTATCTGAACTCTACCCTCGACACCTCATCCCTATGACCTCTGAGGTGCTATATTTACCAGGGCACTCTGTGTGCTAAGTCAATGTGGAAATTGGGTTAGTCATACTTTCCTGGAAGTGCGATCTTGCCCTGCTTGGCTACAACCCATGAGCTTCCCCAGCGCCACAAGCACTTTCAAAACTGAATGCTTTTCCAGTGGAAAGCCTTCCTGCTCCATTGTGAAGCAGGACCAAAATGATTTGCATTGGGAGCCAG
>NW_008688065.1:9796-10403 GCF_000695815.1 Acanthisitta chloris
AAGGGGTGTGCTGAGGTGGCTGTATCAATGTGTTTCACACGGAGGTTTGCTTTCAGCTCAGAAAGGGATCAGTGGTTATATGAGATAGGAGAGTCTTGCAGAGAAGTCACAGTAGTGGGTTGTTCCCTAGCTGAACTGCTGCATCTCTCATGAAAACTGGAGCAGCCCCAACACAAAACAAAATTGCTGATCTTTAACAAGTTGTGAGAAAGAAAAGAGAAATTATATTGCAAGCAGGCAATTAACAAGGAGAACAGTTACCTGTTCCAGGTAAATGAAGAGCCAGGATCTCATCAAGACATAATAAATTCAAGTTACCTGAAGGGCATCATTCTGTTTCTTGGTATTCCTATTTGGTGGGTCTTCTCTGAAGTTAAAAGCATAAGCTTTGGAGGATCCCTCACACTAAGCAGACTCCAAACTGAATCTAAGAATCATAATCTAAGAAAGTTTGACAATAATTTATTTAACAGCAATTTTACTTAAATTGTGCTTTACAGTAAGTTAATTAAAATATCAAAACTCAGTTGTATTTCAATGACTTTAACAGAGCATACTCATTTCAAACTTCCAGTAAATTGAAGCACTTCTTGCTCCAAAATCCTAT
>NW_008688065.1:10451-13161 GCF_000695815.1 Acanthisitta chloris
TTGTGGTTACACAAAGGCTCCACAGAAAGCTCCTGATGGCCAGAGTTTCTGGGTTTACACTGATTCAGTCCTGATATCACAGGAATTTCACAGGTGAGTTATTTGTGCTGTAAGCCTTGACCATCCTCTGCAGAACTGCAAATGAACCCCGTGCTGCCTCCTGCATCATGCTGCATCAGCACCTTCTCACCCAAAGGGCAAAAGCTGCCAAGATGTCTGAGGCTCAAAGGCATCTGTAGCTCTGATTTCCTACCTCGTTCAATGGTTACCTCTCATAAAAACCATGAAAAAGTGTCATAAAGCCATGAAAAGCCTCTGGGGTTTTTTATAGTCTTCGGTAAGACTCTGCTGCCAACTAGCAGATTCTTCTAAAGAATTTGTTTCTCTCTTTCCAGAACAACAAACTGCTTAGTAGCATCTGCAAGGAGATGGAAGGAATCCCTCTCTACTCTCCAGTCCCTTTACAGGGGTGATTTGACCACCAGTGTAGGGTTACCACTGAGTCACAGCAGCAGGGTCCAGAATCAGGGAGTTATTCAGCAAGTGAGCTGTGACAACCCCCAGATTAGTCAACAAGCTGGAGAAACACCTCTTCTCCTTGCAATCAGGGCTTTTGAGTAATGTAACACCAAACAAGGTTTTCTAGTCCCATGGGGTCTAGCTGAAGGAGTAATGTCTTCCCTCTTGGGAGTCCAAGGCTGAGCTGTGAGACTGCAACAAGAAATGTCTATGTGCAAGAAGAAACATCTTCATGCAGTTAGCACTAGCTGGAGGAGGCCTGGCTATTGGGCAAAGAGTGGGGGACACAGACCCAAACCCTCTCCCACAGGATGTGTCAGCTACACCAGAAAGTTGGGTTGATCACCTCCAGCAAGGTTAGGCCTGGAAAAATGACAAGATCAGGTAGTGATTTGGTCAGTGAGAGCACAGTTGTGCCCATGGAAGCTACTGGAGATTAAAGGCAAAGAACTAGGGGATGCTGCCCCGTGCATCTTTCCAGGTTTCATTTTGTAAGTGTAATAGAGTACGAATATGAAATCTACATGAATTTGGGGTCTGCTGTCTTCCAACAACTTCTGGAACAATCCTTGCACTCTTTACAGAAGTGAACAAACTATAAACAACCATCAAATTGAGTGTATCCCCCTCCACAAACACTGTAGCAGACAGCACCGCAAGGAACTCTGGATAGGCCGTAAGAAACCCTGTGGGGATGAGGCGTGCAAGCAGCCAGGGCTCAAAGCTCCCCTTACACTGAGCAATACAAACATCTCTTCCAGAGGGAGACATAAAGATCTGTCCATCTTCATGTGTCTTTCCCTGACCTTGGCTGGCCTGTGAGCAAGGGGACTGAGGAAAAGATGCACTGGAGGGGGCACTCTCCTTGCAGAGTCAGCCAGGCTGTGTCTTGAGATTTGACTTCCCGTGAACCACAGCAGTGTCAGAGCCTGTTGGGTGGCAGGTTGTCTGTGAACTGGGAGTAGCAAACCCCTGCTGTAGAGCTCTGGGCTTACTCTACCTGAAACATGTCTATACTCTTAAATAAACAGGCCAGGGCTCATGAGGCCAAGCACCACAATACAGCTTGTATACACACAGCTGAACTTTCTTTCCATTCAAAAGAGTGCCATCCTGAAATCCTGGTGCCAAAGGACATCCTGCTGTGAACCAGGTTCCTAAGGCTGGTCTGGCTGCAACTGATACAGCTGAAGCAGTTGCCATTCAAGGTGTTCATCATTCCTCCATCCCACCCACATCAGCAGTTCTGCTACCATAGCTGTGGGAATTATTTATCCAGGCCATGTCAGCCAGACGTAGCTGATTTTGAATCGTTTTGGTAGAAGGTTCTTTGAGGACCTGGGTCAGTCAGAGATAGAAATTAAGGACTGATTTTGTGATCAGCTGTGATGTCTGTAGGACATAAAACAAAGCTGGGGATGTCTCCCTCTGACTGATGTGCATGCAGGAAATGTGTGATGGTCTCTGTGCACCCTTCACACTGAGCACAAATTATTCACTGCTCATGTCAGTCTGCAGCTCAGTGTGAGAAAATGTGATGGTGCCAGGGGTCTGCCTTTATGGGGAGCATTCCACCAGTGGAGAGGATAGGCCTCCAGCCTAGTCTATAAATCCCTGGGAAAAGCAGGAGAAACATTCCACAGGTTTTTATATTGCAGGGTCGCTCACTACAAATCAGGGCATGCCTGTAACTCTTTCTCATTTCGGACCCACAACTTCATGAGCTCTGCCACAGCCTCTCCCTGCTGCCAGCCACTCTGGTTTGCAGACAAGCTGCACAGATCAGCCTCGCAGCAAGTCTCTGAGATACAAAGGTCTGATCCTGCCCTGTAGCTGGGGACAAGCTGCCCTTGGATCTGTGGAGTCTGTGGAGTCACAGCTCCTATGTCAGGCATTGTCTCGCTCTTCGGCTTGTGTTTTATTTGCGAGAATTAGCCTGGAGGTTGAGAAATTACACACGGACTGGCCAATGTTTGTGAGTAGAGTCGGTCAGAGAGGGGGATTATGCAAAGCAGGAGACACTGAAAAATCAAATAAAAAATACTGTCCTGAAAAGTGGGTTGCATAATAAAAATAACAATTTTTTTAGAAAAAATTCCAGTCTGCGGATAGGAGACTTTATGGTCATTTTCTGACCCCTGCTCACCCAGCCCTCGGGGAGATGTGCGCACGGGGGTGGAAGGGGGCAGGG
>NW_008688066.1:0-1156 GCF_000695815.1 Acanthisitta chloris
CGATCCCGCCGCCCGCCAGAGCCGACACCGGCCCGGCTCAGAAACCCAGTTACAGACCGCCCCGAGGACGGGCAGAGTAAAATCAGAGGGGACACAGAAGGTAATAACGGGCCCGCATAAGACAAGAACACCCCGCGCTAAACGAAACGTGCCAGGAAATCCTCCGGGGTTACCGGGAAGGTGGGACCGAGCCCTCGGCAAGAAAAACCCCGAACTAGGCAGCACCGTCTGCCGTGCGGCCGAGAAGAAATCCGAGGAAAATTCTGGGTAGTGGTGGCGGAGGAGTTCGGGCAGCGAAGCTCCAGGGCAGTAAAGTTTCGGCTGAACAAAGTTTGCAGACCCGTAAAAACACCAGCGCAATAAAAACGCGGAAAGGATTGAGTACAGGACGTTTCTTCGTTGGCCTCGTGATTTTAAAATAAAGCTAAAATCAAACAAAAGAACGGTCTCCCGGCTGGGAACAGCCTTACGTTCGGGTATCACGCTTATAAAAATTTATCTCAAGTGCTAATGCCGAAAGGGAAAGTTCGGGCACCGCTACTTTAGAAGAAACAAAGGGGGAAAATTATCTAGCAACAAATTCCAACAGAAACTCAAGCCTTTACTTCACTTTAGTGGTACTGAAAAGCTAGGGGAGGAGGAGAAGTCTAATCTTGGGACAAGAATTCGTCTGCATTATTGTAAGCGCAAACTTTTCGGCGGTGTAGCTATAAATACACGCAGCTTTAGAGCAGGGAGAAAAAGTAAACAGAGCAGAGAAGGAGCAGTAGAGAGACAGACAGAAATACAGGTCGGTTTTCTGCGCTTTACAACGAAAACAGCGAGGGCCCGATCCCGCCGCGCTGTGCCAGCCCTGACACAGAACCGATCGCTTCCCGGTCCATCCCAGCGCGCTGAGCCCGACCGTGCTCCCGCAGGGATGAGCGTGGGGCACACGGGACTCTGGGCAGGGAAGCACTCAGAAAATCACCCCTTTCGCCCTAGTTTCGTTTGCGAAATTATTTTTTTAAGTAGCATTTTCTTACTTCAAATTAAAAAAAAAATAGAGATAGGGTTGCCACGAGCAGTATTTTCTAAAGCCTTATGAAGTTTGAGAGCAACAGGCGGGGACGCGACGAGGGTGCTGCACCCACCCCCGACCTCTCACGGTCCCCCC